>NC_069362.1:67465075-67768106 GCF_021730395.1 Mercenaria mercenaria
GGGAAACTAAGGTTTATCTGATTACATGTGCAAGAACATTAAACAGCCATTTTCCCAAAATCGACTCATATTGGAAAAAAACATGTCGCCGAGCTTTCAGTAATATTTTTCAAAATGTTCGAGCACAAAACTTTGAACTTGGGCTTAAGCTTATACCAGCAATATATTGACAATTACTTAAAACATGTTTTGGTATCTTATTGCACAATTTGCATACACGAGTAGACGTTAAAATTGCCAAATATTATAAAAAAAAACCCATGTCGCCACGCTAATCTGCGAACTAAAATAGGCTACTTCGTCATTCTACGGCATCATTTGGTATTGGTGTTTCAACTTTTTAACTGTACCTATATTTATCATGATACAATGAAGCATGTTTCCCATCAGAAACTGGTATTTTGGTAGTAATTTCTCTTTGTATCGATGTCGCCAGAACACGTCTATGGTACCGTAACGAATTTTGAACATAGTCTAGCGAACGATGATTACAATTAAATAATCGTTTTGAAAGTGCGTTGAATGTGTAAATGGTTAAAGTCATCAGCAAAATTCCAAGAATAGGCTTGCCAAAAGAAATAAATGCTTAGAAGCCGTTCAAAGTCAGAATTAAAAATGTCGCATTTCAAGTACTATGCTTCCGTAACGCTACTATTATAAAAACTGAGCGCCCAAATGTGAGATTGGAGTTAGAATGATAAACACTGTACAGAGAATGCTTCGAAACATAATCTGTCACAACGGTAAGTTCATCTTTGTTTATTACATAAGACAATAAACAGTTTTTATATGCTTCCGTAACACCTATTTTCCGTAACGTTATGTTCCGTAACAAACTAAAAGGCCGTGTATATGCAAATGACAGTCATAGAAATGTTATATATAAATGGTGTTTTATTCGAGATGTTGTATAAAATTGCTGTGTTACTTTTTTATTAAGAAAACTGACATTTTGGAAGTGTATGATGGTAGAATAGTATATTTGCAGATAATGGTGATAAAAACTGAAATTACGAATCCTAAGGTGAAAAATTATGTGAACTAAGTGCCTTCTGTTATTAAACAAAGTCTGCCTATTACAAAGTTCTGTTATAGTTCTAAAAATATTTAGTATTTCTGACTTTTTTGTATGGTTTTGTAAAAGTTACTTTTTAAAAACCTACTGTTTAACTTCAGACTGTTGTCTTATGCGTTTAATTCAAACAAGTTACATTTCTTTTCTTTTGAAGAATCTGTCAAGATTGCAGAAATTTTGAGACAATTTCAAGAGTTTGCTGATTTTCGCATTTCTTATCGGCTAGATAAAAGCTAACAAAGATGTGTAAATTTCACCGTCGGTTTTTACCCTTTACTATATTTATTTGTATGTAGAATGACTTTTTATCAAAAAAAAATTGAAGTAAGTAGCAAATTTTTGCATTTCTATGTAATACAACTCAATGAACCTATTTTCCGTAACAAAATTAGGCACTATCTTCTGGAGGGCATCGTGGTATCTGTACTTCTGCTAGACCGATGAAAAGAAAAACCAGCTTACTGAGTCTTAAAGTCAGTAATGTTTTATTTTCTTGTGAGTGTAGCCTTTGCGTAAACACTAATGATGTGTCACATCCTCGCATGAAACTGTCGGCCAAAATGCTGCTTAGTTTCTTATACATGTCACGAGAAAAATAATCTTTCTGAAGTATAATGTTTTCATCTCATCGCAGTTTACATCTCTTCATTTGAACAAATTTATTTCAAAAGCATGTTTGACCGCTAATATAAATCATGTAACCGCAATAAAATAAAGCTATGTCCCAACCTAACCTCCGTAACGTAGATTTATAGGGCACTTTTTAAATTGTCGTTTCTCGCAGACAAGTGACTTTTTGTGAGTAATTCTTTTCCGATAAACCGCAGAGGGTTCGAAGTTTTAAAAAAACATATAAACCATTACGTTACCAGGAACTTCAAATTTCGACTATTCGCATACTGCAAATGAGTAGATTTTGGGAGAATGGCTGTAAATATCAATCATAAACTTTATTATTTTATTCTGATATCTTCTTTTACACTTCTGTGCTGTCAAAACAATCGTTCAAATTTGGCGCCAGCAACATCTCACAACAACAACAACTTCTGAAACCAGTCTACGGTGCAAAACGTAAACATCCGTTGCTTCAATAATGGTCGCTTCGGTACCTTTAGTTTTTTTAAGTAACAGGAGAAAATATGCCATTTCTTAAACGGGAGATTTGTGGACTTTTCACCTTTTATATAGGTAGGTTGAATTACAGTGCATGACATGGTACGATATATGTCGGCGCGCGCGCGCTCTGCGGTGCAGGAGCGTAGCCCAAAAAATCGGGTGCCTATGGTTTACATATGCGCTGATTCAGGGTGTACAGGATAGCTTTGGTCATTTTTTCCATTATTAGTTAAAAATCCAAATCTTAACAAACTTTCTAAGATTTCTTTACGATAAATCAGAATAATAATGTATTCTCTTTTCAAAAACATTCAGCTTTTTAAATTTCTATCAAATACTTATTATTCACTGACGTTTTTTACATATACACTGATTTAGTCTATAGCGGATAGCTTTATTTTACATTTGATGACATGTGAAAAATAACACAACAAGCAAATATTTAAAATGTATGTCAGAATGTCTGTTTGCATGCCAGTAAAAGAATGATATGAAAATTTATACAATAATTCAAGTCTAAATTTAAAATTTATCAATCTATCCTCTATACCCTAAAATCTGCTATACCCTAAAGCACTGTATCGGACAGTCTAGCTAAAAAAAATCAGCTCAGAGATGATTAGATCTATAGGCTGTTATGGATCTCTGAGCAGAAACGAATCCTGTAATGAAACCTAACCAGGAATCATGCCAGAAGTCTGTCACACTACAATTTCAACAAATGAAATGCAGTAGACTAACCTTTTACTTTAAAATATATCTAATCTTTCTAATTTTCTAAAGTGGACGCATTGGTCGAGAGGGCTAAGACGCTTTCCTATGGAGGTGAAGGCCCCTGGTTTGAATCCTGGCTACTCCCATTGCGGAGTGTCCTTGGGCAAGGCACTTTATCACGATTGCCTCAGTCGACCCAGCTGTAAATGGGTACCAGCAAATTCGTGGGGGTGAGGTATAATTGGTTTTAAATGTTCTTAATATAGGGTCGCAGAAAAGCTCTATAGAGCTTATGTTAATTGTTTCACCAAGCGACGGTAAATAAAACTTACCTTTACCTTTAATCCATTTTTCTTTTGATCTGGCATAAAATAATCCATGCAACATAATTTGAACACAAGTTATACACACAAGTTTCAAATTGGTACCCCTGTCTGCAATATTTTGTCCACCATTGCAGTTGTCACCTGATCACGATACGCTTCATTTTGAAAACCAATAGGCGATATAGAAATTAGAATTATTATTTATTGACCTTTTCTGAGAACATAAACCTTAGAAGGTAGGTTTTTATATAAATGAATTTTATCGAAAATGGTTATGTTTATGATTAAATTAAATTCATAGATAGATACATAAAGTTTTGATGTTGATTTTCAAAAATAACCACATGCTCTGAACTGTTGCATGACACCATCAGTTTCTCAGGAGACACTGTGCGAGATGTTGCGGTTTGATACTGGTTAGTTAGCCAAATGGGGTTTGCCATAACTTAATGGACGCGGCCATCAGAAAATAAAAATAGCGTCAGTTAAGTTGTGGTAGCCAGAACTACGGACAGGCGGTCACATAGCCCAATCAGACTTAAAAGCCCAGTCGAGCTATTATTGCCGATCAGGCTTAAATTTATGAAAAGAAGTGTGAAATTATGGTCATATCACATACAATGGCTTGACAGCAATTCTTGAAAGTCTTAAACTTGGTACATTTTTACTAAATATGTACATTTATGAGAAAAATAGCTTTGAAAAATTATCTTGTTTAAACTTTAATGCGCATAATGAAATTTGAATCTGTTATAAATTGATAGATAGATAGATAGATTTATTCGTGAATATATATGTCATGAATACAAATATTACAAATACCACATTATAAAACAAGCATCATTACAAACAAACATTCAATTGTATTATAACAGAAATAGCTATATCTTATATCTCAGATTGATTTAAAAGGAAAATGAACTAACTCTTTTTATATAAGTAAAAATAAATTTTGTGACATATATATCACTGGATATTAAACACATAGAGTATTTCTACGTATTTCCAGTGGGGTCCTTGTGAAAAATTTTCAAGGTACAAAATATTGGCAGTTTTAAATGCAAACATTGGCCCAAGAAAGACAACTCTTACTAGCATGAATGGTAATCTAACCAACAGTTACATGTTTTTGTCCATCAAAGAAATCCCTGATATGTTTGTTTCAAGTATCACAAATATCACAGTTATATTCAATTATGACATACATATCACAGAATAAATCAGGAAATATTGCACACAAAATGATAAAATGATAACATACAACTAATAAAAGATGAAATTTGATTGTTCAGCACTTTTCATACATTCAGCGAGTTCCATTTTGACTGCTTTTTAGCTCACCTGTCACGAAGTGACAAGGTGAGCTATTGTGACCGCTTTATGTCCGTCGTCTGTCGTACGTCATGCATCGTGCGTCAGCAATTTGTTAAAAAAATCTTCTTCTTGAAAACTACTGGGCAGAATTACACCAAACTTTACAGGAATGATCCTTGGGTGGCCCCCTTTCAAAATTTTTCAAAGAATTGAATTCCATGGAGTACTCTGGTTGCCATGGAAACCGAAAGGAAAAACTTCAAAAATCTCCTTCTCAAAAACCAGAAGCCCTAGAGCTTAGATATTTGGTGTGAAGCATTGCCTAGTGGACCTCTACCAAATTTGTTCAAATCATGACCCCGGGGTCAAAATTGACCCCGCCCCAGGGGTCACTTGATTTTACATAGGAAAATCTTAAAAAATCTTCTTCTCAAAAAGCAGAAGCCTAGAGCTTAGATATTTGACATGTAGCATTGCCTAGTGGACCTCTACTAAAGTTGTTCAAATCATGACCTCTGGGTCAAAATTGACCCTGCCCCAGGGGTCACTTGATTTTACATATGAAAATCTTCAAAAAAAAATCTAAAAATAAACCAGAAGGCCTAAGGCTTAGATATTTGACATGTAGCATTGTCTAGTGGACCTCTACAGAATTTGTTTAATCATGACCCCCGCTATCAAAATTGACCCCACCCCAGGGGTCACTTGATTTTACATAGGAAAAACTTTAAAAATCTTCTTCTCAAAAACCAGAAGCCCTAGAGCTTAGATATATGGTGTGAAGCATTGCCTAGTGGACCTCTACCAAGTTTGTTCAAATCATGACCCTGAGGTCAAAATTGACCCCGCCCCAGGGGTAACTTGATTGTACATAAGAAAATCTTAAAAAAACTTCTTCTCAAAAAGCATAAGCCCTGGAGCTTAGATATTTGACATGTAGCGTTGCCTAGTTGACCTCTACTAAAATTGTTCAAATCATGACCCAGGGATCAAAATTGACCCCGCCCCAGGGGTCACTTGATTTTACATATGAAAATCTTAAAAAAAATTCTAAAAATAAACCAGAAGGCCTAGAGCTTAGATATTTCACATGTAGCATTGCCTAGTGGACCTCTACAAAATTTGTTTAAATCATGACCCTTGGGGTCAAAATTGGCCCTGCCGCGGGGGTCACTTGATTTTACATAGGAAAATCTTAAAAAATCTTCTTCTCAAAAACCAGAAGCCCTAGAGCTTAGATATTTGACATGTAGCATTGCCTAGTGGACCTCTACTAAAATTGTTCAAATCATGACCCTGGGGTCAAAATTGAAGCCCTAGGGGTCACTTGATTTTACATATGAAAATCTTCAAAATTTTTCTAAAAATAAACCAGAAGGCCTAGAGCTTAGATATTTCACATGTAGCATGGCCTAGTGGACCTCTACAACATTTGTTCAAATCATGACCCCCGGGGTCAAAATTGACCCCGCCCCGCCCCAGGGGTCACTTGATTGTACATAAGAAAATCTTCAAAAATTTTCTAAAAATAAACCAGAAGGCCTAGATCTTAGATATTTGACATGTAGCATTGCCTAGTAGACTTCTACAATATTTGTTCAAATCATGACCCCCGGGGTCAAATTGGCTCCGCCCCATGGGGTTACTTGATTGTACATAGAAAAATCTTCAAAATTTTCTAAAAATAAACCAGAAGGCCTAGAGCTTAGATATTTGACATGTAGCATTGCCTATAGGACCTCTACAAAATTTGTTCAAATCTTGACCCCCCGGGGTCAAATTGACCCAGCCCCAGGGTTACTTGATTATGCATAGGGAAATCTTCATAAATTTGCTAAAAATAAACCAGAAGGCCTAGATCTTAAAGCTTTAGCTAAGAAATTTGTTCAAGCAAGCATCTCTACTCAGGTGAGCGGTATAGGGCCATCATGGCCCTCTTGTTTAAAAGTATACTTGTTTTTTAAGATTTTTATGTTAGGCCAGAGTTTTTTAATAACTTGGGTTACGGGAGATTTTCCAAAAATGAGCATAAGGAGGAGGGAATTAAAATAAAACTAAAGTAGGAAAATGTTAGCATCGGAAAAAAAAATAAAAATAAAATGAAAAAAAAACACAAAAAATTTTATTTTGTAAAAAGTGCCACTGGGTTAAAAAAAAATGTTGTTTCAGGCAAATGTAGATTCACAACACAGTCTAGATAAATCAGACAAGTTATTTTCCCATTTTATTCCCACTTTCTTTATTAAAGCCTCCATGTTGTACGTTATAATATTATGTTGTAGAAACTATTAAATACTTGAATTTTTTTGCATGTTGCTTGCCTGCTTTAAACATATATATAGCTTGCTAATAAATAGAGACTAAACATGCCTGGCATTGTATTCTGTTTCTGGTGTTGGTGTGATTATATATAGTGTAGTGTAGTATTGTTGTCACATCCTATGCATATTGTGTTTCTGACCTTTTAACCCTTAGCACGCTAAGTTTCTAAAATGGACAGGTTCATCATTCAATTTGGGCAATACCATTTATCATTCGAAGGGGTGTTCACTCAAAATGTACTGACTGAATAGCGAACAGTGCAGACAATCATCAGTCTGCACGGATGTATTTATGCTCCGACATGGGCCATTTTACACAATACATGCCAGACAGTCCCAAGCCTGTTAAGTGTGAGGGGTCTCTTAAAAGTTACTGAACTCCATATCTGGCTACAACTTTGAAAGTAATTTGAGGTAGACTTTAAAATTTAAATTGCGAATTTTAAAAACAATCAGCAAAGGTACTGCGTACATTCAAACTTACACATACTTTTTCTTTAATAGTTCAAGATTTTGTAATATTACTCAGTTTCAAATGTTTTAAAATATTAAAAGTAATTGGTCCATACATGGAGTTCAGTACCCTTGCAGGGCTTCCATTATGGTTCAATTTCATGGAGTCAGGACTGCCTAACATTCAGATTTTGGAGTCCCTCTTAAATTTTCTTGGAGTCCTACATATTTTCACTTTGTACAGTTACTTTCAATACCATCATCATCACCATCATCATCATAAATTATGATGTCACACTGGGATTTTTTTTCTCTGAGCCACTGCTTTTTCCGAAGATAAAATTATGAGGCCAACAACGGCGAATGCATAGCATTGACGTTCTTGTAGGACTACATTATATGTACCAAAGTACTCATACTACTCAAGAAATTAATTTAGTTATTACATATTTCTTATTAACCCTTTAAAAAGCTATTTAGAAAATAAATTTGTGTTAATTTCTAAAATTATCATTTCTATAAACATCATTCTGCCATTTAATAAAAAAAATTCTGAAAATCACATTGAAAATAAAGATGTCAAAATAGAAAATTTAAAAAAAAAACAGTGTTTTATTTTGCACATTGCCTATAAGTGGGTGGGGTTCGATGCCTTCGCATGTTGTAAAAATACTTCAAAATAAGAGCTCCTTTTGCAACAGTTGTCATATTTTTCTTAAATGTAGACTTTTTATTGGCTTTTTATTAAGATTGCACTAAAAAATCTCGTCAGAAATGACAGAATATCCGAAAATCATGGTCGCGAAAACGGGTGACAAATTCAGAAAACGTAAGTTAGAATTAAATATTTGATAAAATACCTATGTTTTATTGCTTTTCTATCATCATAGCTATTCAATACTTACAATTTCTGCTTGTGTAAAGCATTTTTATTTGTTTTTGCCCAAACTAACCCTCGAAAATCATAGGAAATTTGTCTAACGGCCGACTGCTCATAAAATCGTATCAAGTGCAGAAAATGTTGATTATTATTATCCAGTTTGTTATTCAATAATCTAATTATCGCCAATTAACTGCCTGATCAAATAAAAAATTTGCAAATTGGCTCCCTCCCTTTCAATAACGGATGTTGTGTCTACACAGATTATCGATTTTTCACACCTTTTGGTTCGTAAAACTGGCAATATTCGTAGTTTTGCAGACAGACATAGCTTCGGGCCATTTTCGCCAATTAGAAAATTTCAGAGCCACATTTAATTTTTTGTCGCAAATGGCTCAAATGGCGATCGACAGCGTGAATCATTACTTTCATCATCATACTAATTGGTTCAGAACAGTGCATAAAGTAATAGAATTTAGAGAAAAGGACCACTAGATTGATTAGAAAACATCTTATTTAACAAAAAATATTTTATTGTTTTTTAAATTTATAGCAACAGTCAGCATTTTATTAAAATCACCAGACTTACTGTTGTTCAGCTACAAAACGAAAATCCACTTAAAAAAATCTGTAGTACATTTTACTTGGAGTAGAATTATGTCAAATTACGTCATTCACCTTGCAATACCCAACCAGTTAACTTTTATCCCACATCAAAGAAAATCAATAAAGGAAAATTTTGCCGACAGTCCTTTTGATGTCAGCTGCCATGTGCTGGTCGAAATGTGTCAAAGATACCAGTTTTTAAGAGGTCAGGAGACAAATTGAATGGTTTTTTTTTCTTCTAAAAATACTGTAAAAGGATTTATCATTGATGAAAATCCAAAGTAAGTAGCAAATTTATTACCGGTCGGAAAAAGTGCATTAATTTAAACTGGATGTGAAATGTCATTTGCTAAAATATAGTTACTTGCTGAGATTTTTGTGCTGAAATTATCGATATATTTTCCACAATTAAGTTACTTTGTCTTCCAACTTAGGAGCTTGTTTCACCAATTTAATCCAAGCCTTTTGTTGTCTGCAATTAACGCCTTCTAAACATGTCAGCTGATCTGGATAACGGTTTATATTTACAGACGTTCTCTATCAGACGCGATACTTTCACACACTTCAAACACTGCCGGCAGTTTTTACGAGGCTGTCAATCATCAAGTGTTAAACCGCTTTGATTAGTTATGGGGCGGAGCTAGTCACGTCATTCTAGTAAAGTTACGTCACGGTGTATTGGTTTTGTCGTCCTTTGAGAATATCGGAAGTCCTTTGTACGCGCTGTGATATTTATTGCAGGTTAATATAGACACTGTTTTATTTTCCACCACGGAACGTAGATGCAAGCGTCTGGGAAAATAAAAATAAAATCGCAATTTTGAATTTTATTTTTATTTGGATTTTTGGAGAATTAGGACCGGCGCTCCCGTAACCCAAGTTATTAAAAAACTCTGGCCTTATTAGGAAGGCTATTCCAGTCATTTATAGCTTGATAATAAAAAGTAGTAGATGTAAAACTGTCAAACTGGGGTTAATGAAAGCTGTTAACACTATGTCTACAACTATAAGAATGTTTTCTTAGAGACAAGAGAGCAATTATTATGCAAATAAGCTGGACAACTATTATTAAAAATTTTGTGAACATGATTGAGTTTTAACTGTTTAACTCTGTTTTCAATATTAAGCCAGCCAATATTACAAAAATCTGACACTTTCAAAGATCTCTTATAATCATAACCACAGATAAACCTGATAACTTTGTTTTGAGTTAATGAAATAACTCGGTAACATAAGTCTTGCCAAGAAACTTGTGTCATAAGTAGGCACTTTTGATCAACAATTTTCCACATAAAGTGACCTCGATGTAGCAGGCGATTAACTTTTGCCTGCACAGTCTACTTCACTCAATCATTCACAGGGACAATGTCTGATTTTGACTTACTTGCCTGTTTTCACTGAGGTAAACCCTATATATTTTTGCTTGTCAACACATTAAGTAGTTGATTTAATGTTTGGCTCACAAAGAAACTATTTGTATTTTCAGGACAAAACTTGGTGACATCAAAGAGTTACAGAAGTCACGAGAGAGGCAGAAAGGTGTAAACATTGTAGGTCTGGCACTGGGCAAAAAAATACCAAAAACTGAAGATGTTGACAGTGTAAATATAATCGAACATTTTATATTGCCTAATTATAAAAAAGAGAAGATTTTAGTTATTTCAACTTTCGATGCCTCTGCCATTAAAATTTGGGGCATTATAGTAGTACCCCTGTCCATGTGTGCCTGCATGCGTATATGTCAGGTCGATAACTTTGTTCAGCATTGTCAGATTTTGAAATAACATGGCTCGTATAACCACAGGACATGTGGTGTGCTAAATTCTGACCCATAGCTTAAAGGTCTAGGACTGATTTAAGGTTATTTTTCTTGTCGATTCTATTACTTCTTATGCATTTTTAGATATAATCATCATATATACATATTAGTGGGCACAAACTTCTTCATAACAAGCGGACATGTCACGTTCAAGACCTGTACTCTTACCTTAACCTTTAGCATGCTAGGTAAATTGTCGTCTGCTGGAAATGTCGTCTGCTAAAATTGTTAAGTTCATTCAATTTGCTCCAAAATTGGAAGAAATATTGTCAAAGTAGCAAACAGCTTGGAACCTGATCAGACGCCGATTTAATCGGCGTCTGATCTGGTTCCAAGCTGTTTGCAAAGGCTGTTAAATTCGCCTGCAGCAGGCTAAGGGTTAAATATTTGAAGTTATTTTTCTTGACAGCTGTATAACTTTTCATGCATACATAGGTATTCAAATAACTGGGCACAGACATTGACCATAATATGATGACCTATTGCATTCATGACCCATACATACCCTGACCATAAAGTGAATTAAAATGGTAGCTTTATTTTGAAGAGATGACATATTATAGTCACCTTATATAGGGGGCATAGTGTACAAACAACTTACTTCCAATATTGCCTGCTATGCATATGTCACACTTAGAGGTCATTTTTCGTGCCCTGTCTGTAACTTGTGTGAATGGATTCAAGTATTTTGGCACAAATATTTTATAGATTTTATATACATAGATGGATATTTATGTAACTTAGTCCCAACAGTCATCATTTATAACATGATAACTTAGACCCCTAGGTCAGATGTCAAGGTCATACTTCTTGTCTGATCTGTAACTTCTAATTGCGTAGGAGGATATTCAGATAACTTCATGCAAACTTTCACTGCAACAGGATGATGTTACATTTAATCATTTAAAGGTGAAATAAACATGTAGGGTCATTTTTCTTTTTTTGAAGGCGCTGTTAAATTCTTTGATACATGGACTGTAATACCTTCAAACATTAACTTGTTAGAATTAGGTCTACATGTATTATTGAAATTTTATCAAAGTTACAAATACAGTTCATATTCCGGTTACAGCTACATAGAGAAACCAGTATTTATACATTTATGTCTCTATAATTTAGTTGAAAGTGTAGATATTTGTCTATATTAACTATGTAACTAATGATGGATTTGCCCACTGTAAACATTATAGTGATGATATACCTTATATTTTCAGCATGATCCATTTAAGATGAAAACTGGTGGATATGTGGACATGAAGGCTTTAAAGTCACAGTAAGTACAGTTCTGTTTCTTAGAGAAATGGCAGAAAGCCACTGGTTTCATAAATAACAGAAATATTTCCTTCTTTAAGTGCTTTTCACTTGTCAGGGCTTAACAGAATACATTATGTATTTAAAAGCAGGTTGTCCTGTTGGATGAGCTGTTTAAAATTTTTTATTCAGCAGTTGATTTTCATCTACAGTGTTTATTTCAAAGTCTGCTTTAAAACAATACATACCAGAATCCTGTTTGTCTGATTTTATAAAAAAAAAAAAACCCTGCAAGGTTGTCATTTGATCTTTATTGTTCATTAAGAGTTTTGTTTATGCCCACTTTGAAATTCTTTAAAATGGTCAGAACAATATTGGTAACTTTGAAACTTTTCAGTCTTGTTTCTCATCATTCTTGTCCAGGGTATAACTCTAAAACTGCTGTAGGGAATGTATGCAAATAGCACACAATGATAGAGGACATTTTAAGGAAGTGCAGCTTACATGGACCGTAATCCACCCGTCTTACTTTTTGAATGATCTCCCTTTATAGAATGTTTATCCTGATTTTGTGTCCAGTCTGTAACTTTGTCGTTCATGGATGGATTTGACCAAACATTTACTCAGATGTTACTTATCAGTTACCACTTCCATTCAAATGAAGCAGTATGGGTGGGCTTGTACTTTTTTAAAAGTAGTCTCCTATTCATTGTACCCCTGTGGTTGGTCATGTAATTCTTAAAATCAGGTTTTTTTTACATACATTTACTGCAGTAAAACAGGTCTTTATTTTGTATAGGAAGTCATTGTTACAGTGGTATTATTTCATCTGCCGAAAGGTCAACAGTTCTAGTTGTATTTATGAGCATAATAGTAGATGTTTAACCCTGATTGTTCAGAGTTTACATGGTGGTTAGAATTTTTATTGCTTCAACAATGAATAACATACATTTTTGCATAAATTATGTGTATGTTTTAAAATAGTTGCATGGAATAAGTGATTATGATTTGATTTTACAATTACAGAGGTACCGTATTGACAGAGGAAGAGAAAGATGCGATTGGTACAGCATTTGCTGCTGAAACTAACAGAAGAGATGAAGATGCTGAAATGTAAGTACTGGTACTGTCTTACTGGGGACATGTGTATCAGTAAACCAGTAGCTGATAGTGCACATCTGGAAAGAAAAAAATTCCAATGATTCTGTTTGTAAATATTACTCTTCATATAAATTTCTAGAATAAAAGTCAAGGGGTTTCAATACATGTGTGTTTTTATAGGTAATGTTAAAATTTCAGTTGATATATTGATCCTGCTACTCTTTCTTGCATCTGAAGTAGACACATCAGGATTAGACATTGTTTGAGGTCCTTTTTCTGGGCCTTCACAAGTCTGGAACATTAGGACCGTAGTTTTAGTGTCTAAAGTTTTTATACTATCTTGATTCATTTGGTTTGTTCACTATATGTCTGCTGTTATAGTACAGAAAATTAATGAAGCGCATGCTAGTTAACAACAAATTAATTTCAAACTTTTTTTGTAGGGCCAAATTTGTTGAAGAAGAATTAAAGAGGCGAAAAGGGGTAAAACCAGTGGAGAAGAAAGGACAGTTCAGGTAAGTAAGAGTTGTTTGTTGAATAAGACATAGTTTATGTAAACTCTCTAGTGTCCTGGTTTCTTACCTGTATTTGCAAACATGCTCACAAACCAGCATAGCTGTTCATCTATAAGAAGATTCTGTAACCAGGTTGTAATAAAACGTACAAGAGGTATACTCTTATTCAGTAAAACTCGGTGTAAAGTAGCGTAGTCCTAAAACAGTAAGTTTATTTAACCTTAAGCCTGCTGAATTTCAAAAATGGACTGGTCTATCATTCAGTTTGGGCAGTACCATTTGTTATTTGAAGGGTGTTCATTGAAAACTTACTGACTGAATAGTGAAGAGTGCAGACCATGATCAGCCTGCAAGAATGTACAGGCTGATCTTGGTCTGTGCTGGTCGCAAAGGCAGAATCACTTGCTGACAGCAAATTAAACATTAATATTCTTAAGCATTATACCCTTTAAAACCCAGAAAGATGATACTAGTAATTTCTCTGTGAATTTGAATAGAAAACTAAATCTATTTTATGTGAATTGCAGTTCTGAGGAGAAAGACAGCTTGTTTGAATTGCCAGAGCATCTTAAATCTGTGACATCCAAATTTAAGAAGTCGGAGGACATGTTGTCTAACCAGATGTTGTCCGGTATACCAGAGGTTGATCTTGGAATTGAGTAAGTTTGTTAAAAATATTGCAGACATCTACTTCTTGGTCATCCAAAATTGTGTTTTCATTGAAAATCTAGCAAAGACATCAATCAGAAAACAGTAAGAGCAGTGGCTGAATGATTAAGATATATTTTATAAGTCACAGCTAATTATCACATTTATAATCTCAAAAAAAGACATCAGATAGGAATAGCCAGGTATCAACAATGCAACTTTCCCAAAACAGAAACTTTACAATAGATTATAAAGATAAATATCAACAAAATAAATTTCCAGTTGTGGTACCCAAAAGAGATACATAATTTTTGATTTTACATGTCATATTCATAACCAATATTTTCATTTGGTGTATGTCACCTTGTGGAACAACTAAGTTTTGAGTTTCACTTATATTTGGTATACAGTAAGGAAAAATGCTTCAGATGTCAAACACTTCTTAATCAAACTTATATGAATCACTTAACTTATCTACATGTAGTTAATGTGGGGAAGTTGGCAGTTACTTGCGGAGAACAGGTTTGTACTGGTACAGAATCCAGGAACACTGGTTAGGTTAACTGCCCGCCGTTACATGACTGAAATACTGTTGAAAAACGGCGTTAAACCCAAAACAGACAAACAAAAACGAAAATGTTCCATGTGCTTGTTATGTCTTTAGATTATGTAATGTAATTATACTCAACATTTTCAGAGCTAAGATAAAAAATATAGAGGAGACAGAAGAAGCAAAGCAGAAGTTGATCAAGGAGAGAATGAAGAAGAAAGAAACTGTGTCTGAGTTTGTTCCTACAAACATGGCTGTTAACTTTGTACAGCATAACAGATGTAAATATTTCTATTTCCTTCTATATAACAGATATAAATATATTTCTAAATAATAGAGCAAAACTAACATCTACAAATAGAAATGTAAATCTTTCATCTTCTTTGATTGCACACAAACAGTGAAACAGATTTCTGTCAACAAAACTGGGAACATATGTATCAAAGACGTTTAAAACTGAAACACAGTGTGATCGTAATTTAGCAAGAATCAAAGTAGTGATACATGGTTTAAAATGTCTTCAGATTGATAATATTGGAAATATTTTTATCTATAATAACTTAAAATAATTGTGTTTTCAAATGAGGTAAAGGCTTGCTAAAAAAATTGAACTTGAAGAATATTTCAGAGCATGTGAATCATTTACCATACTTCCTGCTATACAGCTATATTATAGCGAGACTTATATTTGTTTTCAGTTAACATTGAAGATACAGCACCAGTTTTAAAGAAAGAAGAGCCAGTACCAGCCAAGCAAGCCAGAGTTGAAGACCCTGAATTAAGAAAGAAAGGTATATTATGTCGTCTTGTAAGATTTATGTTGAAACAATTATTGGCTTTCTTTCGACTGTATGACTGTATTCATGTGGAGAAGTTGGCAGTTACTTACTTAGAACAAGTTAGTACTTGTACAAAATTCAGGAACATGCTTAGTTAAACTTTCTGTAATTATATAACTGAAATGCTGTTGAAAATTTGCACTAAACTCAAAAATACAAAAGAAACAATATTAGGACCATATTTGAATGACAGAATTTCATTCAACTGATCCATCATTACCTACAGCATTTGGCTGGAAGCTTTCTGTATTGACAGAGATTCAAAACTTTATAAAAGTTAACTGTGACTCTCCTTGACAACTCTTTGAACCCTTTGGGTCAGAGTAAAAAGTATTTCATGGAGAAAATCTTTGCTGTCTGTTGTAGGTCATTAAATATAAATTGTTTCCCTGCTGTCTTGAACTTGCTAGATTGGTTAAATGTTTTAAACTTTCTGTGCATTGAATATTTAGAAGAAAAACATACTACAAAGTATGTCAAATGAACAAGTCCAAATAGCTTCTTTTTCATTTGTTCTTGCTGGATTTTAAGTTTCATAAACCAAGTTAGGTATCTAAATCCTGTTTCCAGCTTCTGTAAATCCCAGGTGTCGATCCAGACATTATTTTATGAAGCGGCTGGCACTTTGATTGGACAACTAGTGTCCTACAAGCCAGCAGAATGTCCTTAAGATAATTTGTTGTATTCAATTTGCAACTGACAGAAGTTTTGAAATGTTGGAATATATTGCACAAAATTTACAAAGTACTAGTTGTTAACAGGAGGTCGTCTTGCTGAGAAGTTAATGTACCTGCCGTCAGATCACATGCCCCCCACAGCTGTGGTTTCGAAATGCTACAAAGGACATAAAACACTTTCTTGCGAGCTGGCTTACAGAAGGTTGGGCATTCTACTGTGGGGCCTACTTGTGCCAGATATAATGTTCAGAGTTGTCCACCAGTAAAATCTGCAAAGTTTGACTTAATAAAACCTAAAATACTAGTTAACTACTTACTGAAATTAAATTTCAGATAACCGCCCGCTCACTGTACAACCAGACGAGAAAGCAACAGACAATTTCCACTTTGACAGATTTAAAAAGCAGATGAGAAGATGATATCAGACTGTAGATACAGGTCTCCAAGACTTGCAGTGTATCACATGTTAGTGTAATATAGTTTGTTCTTGTTACCTCTAGTGCACAGTATTGTTTGTGACCTTGTATTGTACATCTCATCATGTTTATACATTGATGATGCAGATACGTTTGATGAAGGTCTATAGATTCTGTAATTATACATAGATTGAATACAAAATATGAATCTATGGATTTCTGTGGGACATTCTGACAAGAAAGATCAATGAAATATGCGAGTGTCAGTTTTGAACTTCAGAATTCAAACACTACAATTGCAGTGCAATAATAGCAGGTGTTGTGAATAAATGTGTAAGAGTAAAGTCACTATAGATGGGATTTGTTTGGAGATGTATTCTGTAGGGAGATCATATATCACAGTTCTCCCAGGGATTCTACTTAGAAATTCTGAACTATAACACTTTTCACATACTGACCAGCACTTGCAGATGAGCGATGGCACCCGTAGGTGGTGCTCTTGTATAAGCATTTCCTTTCAAGTAAAGGATGGAATGCAAAAAGTTTCTATGCACAAAAATGAGAATTTAATTTAATGGCAGTGATATGAAATGATGGTAACACTATATTATTGCAGGGATTCCACTGGCCCTAATTTTTTTTTGGCCACAAAGTTTCGACGTCACTTACACACTGGGAGGTGTTTGCGTGTATATGGTGGTGGTGGTGGGGGCGGGTATTCTCATTTTAATAGTTTATTTCTAACATTTATGGGTGTTCCCAGCTGTAATTTCTTCCAGACTGTTTATATCATTCTTGATAAATAATAACTTAAAACATTTTGAAACTTTTATTTTTCTAAATTTTTCAATATGTTTTACAAGTATAAACATTGTCAACACAAGATTTAAAAAACATAGTAAGCCATAATACTATTAAAAATAATACCAGCAATTGGCTACAAATCATTCTGTTTCTTTTTTTATTTATTAATACAGACACACTGACTGCTGAGACTAATACCCACAAATTCTCCTGCTTTTCACATTTTTCCATTTTCTATATGCAGAAGCAAAATCAAATGACTTCTGGTCACCACAGATACTAGACTGGAATAATTGGTCAAGATAGCATCTACTGACCCCTCAAAACTCAACCAGCGAGTGTGAAACATCTCTTTGCATTTTTTTGATTGCACGTCAAGGACACTTTGGATTTCTGACAGAGTTGCTGTGTTTCTAGGAGAGTTCCTAAAGAACTTATAGACTGAATTAAGTATCTCTTGATACTTCACCAAGTATGGAATGGTGTCGGCTCCTGTACAACAACTAAGTGCCAATCGATGCGCAATACAATGAGTTGCCAAGACCCCAGGGACTGTGTCCTTCAACCTTTTTACGACCCCAGACTTGTGTCCTGTCATTACAGAAGCACCATCAGTGCTTACACCACACAGACCATTTATGTTTATAGATTTATTCTGTAACAATTCAACAACCTTTGTGTAAATGCTCTCGGCATCTGCTCTATACAGTTCATTACGTCCTAGAAAGAATGTTTCTGGTTTAACAACACCACAACTGTCTATTGTTAATACACGTATGTATGTTACAAGATTTTGCTTCACAGAAATGTCTGTACTCTCGTCTATCATGATACTGAATTTTTTTGATTTTGTCACTTTACTTAAAATATCATCATTTATCACAGTCATAATACTGTCTTGAAAATCATCTATGCTGGTGTTGTTTTCATATGTTGTATGCCCATCTACCTTCAGATCAGTCCGCTTTGTTACACCCTGAAAGAAGAAAAAATAAAAATTATAATAAATTATAAATATTGTTAACTATAAAATATTCTTAACCAGATTAATATAAATGATACTGTTATAACATTATTTTCTCAAATAATATAGCACTAAATTATTATGTCTCCCCAAGGAGACATATTGTTTTTGCCCTGTCCGTCCGTCCGTCCGTACGTCACACTTCATTTCCGAGTAATAACTGGAGAACCATTTGACCTAGAACCTTCAAACTTCATAGGGTTGTAGGGCTGCTGTAGTAGACGACCCCTATTGTTTTTGGGGTCACTCCGTCAAAGGTCAAGGTCACAGGGGCCTGAACATTGAAAACCATTTCCGATCAATAACTAGAGAACCACTTGACCCAGAATGTTGAAACTTCATAGGATGATTGGCCATGAAGAGTAGATGACCCCTATTGATTTTGGGGTCACTCCATCAAAGGTCAAGGTCACAGGGGCCTGAACATTGAAAACCATTTCCGATCAATAACTAGAGAACCACTTGACCCAGAATGTTGAAACTTCATAGGATGATTGGTCATGAAGACTAGATGACCCCTATTGATTTTGGGGTCACTCCATCAAAGGTCAAGGTCACAGGGGCCTGAACATTGAAAACCATTTCCGATCAATAACTAGAGAACCACTTGACCCAGAATGTTGAAACTTCATAGGATGATTGGTCATGAAGAGTAGATGACCCCTATTGATTTTGGGGTCACTCCATCAAAGGTCAAGGTCACAGGGGCCTGAACATGGAAAACCATTTCCGATCAATAACTAGAGAACCACTTGACCCAGAATGTTGAAACTTCATAGGATGATTGTACATGCAAAGTAGATGACCCCTTTCGATTTTGGGGTCACTCCATTAAAGGTCAAGGTCACAGGGGCCTGAACATTGAAAACCATTTCCGGTCAGTAACTTGAGACCCACTTGACCCAGAATGTTGAAACTTAATAGAATGATTGGTCATGCAGAGTAGATGACCCCTAACGATTTTGGGGTCACTCTGTGAAAGGTCAATGTCACAGGGGCCTGAACATTGAAAACAATTTCCGGTCAGTAACTTGAGAAGCACTTGACCCAGAATGATGAAACTTCATAGGATGATTGGTCATGCAGAGTAGATGACCCCTAACGATTTTAGGGTGACTCTGTTAAAGGTCAAGGCCACAGGGGCCTGAACATGGAAAACCATTTCCAATCAATAGCTTGATAACCTCTCGACCCAGAATGTTGAAACTTCATAAGATGATTGTTCATGCAGAGTAAATGACCCCTATTGTTTTTGGGGTCACTACGTTAAAGGTCAAGGTCACAGAGGCCTGAACATTGATAACCAGTTCCGATCAATAACTTGAGAACCACTTGACCCAGAATGTTGAAACTTCATAGGATGATTGAACATGCAGAGTAGATGACCCCTATTGATTTTGGGGTCAGTCTATTAAAGGTCAAGGTCACAGTGGCCTGTTCATGTTAAATCATTTTTTGGAAATAACTTGAGAACCACTTGACCTACAAAGTTGAAACTTAATAGGATGATTGGACATGCAGCGTAGATGACCCCTATTTATTTTGAGGTCACTTTATCAAAGGTCAAGGTCACAGGAGCCTGAACAGTGACTTGAGAACCACTAGGCCAAGAGTGTTGAAATTTAGCGGGATGACTGGACATGCCAAGTAGATGATCCCTATTGCAGCCAACCATCAGTGTCTCTTTGACTTTCGCTCCTGACCCCTATTGACTTCTTGCCTATAGGACTTTGCATCGGGGGAGACATGCGCTTTTTTACAAAAGCATTTTCTAGTTTTTTATTGAACTGATTTTTAAATCAGATTTGTAAACAAATATTTGAAACCAAAACTTACTTGTTTGATACATAGATTGTTGAGATCTGGAACAATGGAACTCAGAAGGTGCTGCTTAGCAGTAAAGTAAACATTTCTCATGACTGCTGTCACCGCCTCTTCACTCTTACTTGCTGCTTTCACGACCGCAGTCTCTACGGCTTTTCAATGTTTTGAGGCGTCCACGGCATCTTTATGATCTGAAAAAATAATGTTAATAATGTGTTATTAGTACATGTACATAGACATATGTTGACAAATAATTACTAAGATTCATTTATTTATATATTGACAAACATTTACTAAGATTTGTTTATTTACCTAAGATTGATTTTATGTCTGATGAATAAAATATTGTTTTCCATTAATAACAACTAAAATATATTTTGATCACATTCATATTTTGTCATTACCTTTGCCCTTTGCATGTTTTCCAACATTATCTTGTTTCAAAGTACCACACCCGGTGGTAAAACTATTACTTTTCTGACATTTTATAAATAGAGTGCAGTACATCAACTGCTTGTTACTATCATATTTGAGCCTAGGAAAATCAATCAGCCATTTATCTTTGAAAGCACGATTGTCAACCTCCTCGATTTTTTGCTTTTTTGGTGCGGGCGAACAGCCCAAATCATTCTCTAGACCTCTTTTGCCAGACATGGTGAATCAGTGAATGTGTTCAAAACCGATCTATTCGAGATATTTTATACTGTTGGATACATTTAATTACCATAATTGTGAGATCGTCAGCTTACGCAATTAGACAAACTTTCACTTACCATCCTTTAATTGATAGTTGTTTGCGTTTATCCACAGTTTGCTTATTAATCACGCGTGTCAGTTTTTCACACTCTTTTTCTGACATATTAATTTTCTTGACCTAATTATAATTGTTAGACTGCGTATTGATTTTTTGCGATATGCTTAGCGACTTTCCGGTAAGATTTGTAAACCAGTCTGAAGGGTTTAAAATCTGGAACATACTTAAGGAAAAAAAAGTTTTCGCCAACGTTTTTCGCCAATTCGTAAAAGTTGTAGCCATTTCTTATTTTCTATCGCATTTGGCTATAATGGCAATGGCAGCGTGAGCCCTGGGAGTGTCGTGTTTGATCCAGGAGCGAGTGTCATGTTTGATCCGGGTTGGAGCATCATGTTTGATCCAGGAGGGAGTGTCGTGTTTGATCCAAAAGGGAGCTTTGTTTTTTGATTCAGATGGGAGCTTCGTGATTGATCCAAGTGTATGAATATACTAACAAAAATATTTTCTCAGTGAGATAGAGAACATTCCAAGTAACATGGTCATATAAATATATCCACTGTAGTTCATATTAATCAATTTTTAATTTCACTTTTTCTTGAGAGCTTAAATCCACATCTCTTCTCTACCTCACTACAAACTGCTTGTACATTGATTGCGTGATAGCCTTTTTGACATACAAAAATGTCTTCTCTCAGCTTCGGAGCAAGTATAGGGATAAGTGTGCCATCCACAGCACCGATACAGTTAGGTATCCTTGCAATGTTTGAAAACTTCCTTTTCAATGTCGCCAGAGATGCCTGAGTTCTGGGGAAACTGATGTTTTTCAGTCTCATATCAAGCGCTTCAGTAACCTGCCATAAACATCTACATAGTACGGAACTTTTTGAAATACTATGTATAAGACCATCCTCACTATAGAATTCCCCTTTTGCCAAAAACTGGAGTGTGATTAGAAGCAGTTTTCACGATATCTTCACATTTCAGCCTTTCACAATGATAGTGTATCCAATGCGAACATTTGGAGCAGAACACACTTTTGGTTTTACACTTGTTTGCAGCCTGGACACCAATCTTCTTTCAATTTACTTTCACTTAATTACTTCAGTTGCCATACCAGCACTAATATCTGGGGAACTACAGTTTTTCTTAGACAGAAATTCATTCAGTTTTTAGCTCACCTGTCACAAAGTGACAAGGTGAGCTTTTGTGATCGCGCGGTGTCCGTCGTCCGTCGTCCGTCCGTGCGTCAGTGCGTCCGTGCGTCCGTGCGTCCGTAAACTTTTGCTTGTGACCACTCTAGAGGTCACATTTTTCATGGGATCTTTATGAAAGTTGGTCAGAATGTTCTTCTTGATGATATCTAGGTCAAGTTCGAAACTGGGTCACGTGCCATCAAAAACTAGGTCAGTAGGTCTAAAAATAGAAAAACCTTGTGACCTCTCTAGAGGCCATAAATTTCATAAGATCTTCATGAAAATTGGTCAGAATGTTCACCTTGATGAAATTTAGATCAAGTTCGAAACTGGGTCACGTGGGTTGAAAAACTAGGTCAGTAGGTCTAAAAATAGAAAAACCTTGTGACCTCTCTAGAGGCCATATTTTTCATGAGATCTTCATGAATATTGGTCAGAATGTTAACCTTGATGATATCTAGGTCAAGTTCGAAACTGGGTCACCTAGGGTCAAAAACTAGGTCATTAGGTCTAAAAATAGAAAAACCTTGTGACCTCTCTAGAGGCCATATTTCTCAATGGATCTTCATGAAAATTGGTCAGAATGTTCACCTTGATGATATCTAGGTCAAGTTCGAAACTGGGTCACGTGGGGTTAAAAACTAGGTCAGTAGATCTAAAAATAGAAAAACATTGTGACCTCTCTAGAGGCCATATTTTTCATGAGATCTTCATGAATATTGGTCAGAATGTTCACCTTGATGATATCTAGGTCAGGTTCGAAACTGGGTCATGTGGGGTCAAAAACTAGGTCAGTAGATCTAAAAATAGAAAAACCTTGTGACCTCTCTAGAGGCCATATTTCTCAATGGATCTTCATGAAAATTGGTCAGAATGTTTACCTTGATGATATCTAGGTCAAGTTCGAAACTGGGTCACGTGCGGTCAAAAACTAGGTCAGTAGGTCTAAAAATAGGAGAACCTTGTGACCTCTCTAGAGGCGATATTTTTCAATGGATCTTCATGAAAATTGGTCAGAGTGTTTACCTTGAAGATATCTAGGTCAAGTTCGAAACTGGGTCACGTGGGGTTAAAAACTAGGTCAGTAGATCTAAAAATAGAAAAACCTTGTGACCTCTCTAGAGGCCATATTTTTCATGAGATCTTCATGAATATTGGTCAGAATGTTCACCTTGATGATATCTAAGTCAAGTTCGAAACTGGGTCACATGGGGTCAAAAACTAGGTCAGTAGGTCTAAAAATAGAAAAAACCTTGTGACCTCTCTAGAGGCCATATTTCTCAACGGATCTTCATGAAAATTGGTGAGAATGTTCAGCTTGATGATATCTAGGTCAGGTTCGTAACTGGGTCATGTGCGATCAAAAACTAGGTCAGTAGGTCGAAAAATAGAAAAACCTTGTGACCTCTCTAGAGGCCATATTTTTCACGAGATCTTCATGAAAATTGGTGAGAATGTTCACGTTGATGATATCTAGGTCATGTTTAAAAGTGGGTCACGTGCCTTCAAAAACTAGGTCATTAGGTCAAATAATAGAAAAACCTTGTGACCTCTCTAGAGGCCATATTTTTCAATGGATCTTCATGAAAATTGGTCAGAATTTTTTATCTTGATGATATCTAGGTCACTATGTCAAATAATAGAAATAACGACGTCATACTCAGTTCAACACTGGGTCATGTGGGGATAGGTGAGCGATTCAGGACCATCATGGTCCTCTTGTTGTACTAGGAGCAAGTTAACAGTTTTCAGGTTGACATTGTTACTTGAACATATATACTCAACATTTCTTTGAATATTTGGCATGTCTTCTTCAAAAAATTTCATACAGACTTTACCATTTATCAAAAATCTACTTGTAGTGGTATTTATGTTGAGTGTATCAGGTGCCATCAGACTTATTTACACTGTAGACTCTTTTGGCTAGATGCTTCCCAGTATTATCAAATACTTAAGTAATATTACAATATGAAACCAGGGTACATCTTATACATGGTTGCGTATGATACACAAGTCTCACAAGTTTTTACAGTACCCTTCTTAGCTCACCAGAGCATGAAGTACTCAAGGTGAGCTGTTGTGACCAGTCATTGTTCGGCTTCTATTGTTGTCTGTCGTTCGTCAACATTTGCCTTGTTAACACTCTGGAGGCACATTTGTAATCCAATCTTTATGAAACTTCGAAACTGGGTCATGTGGGGTCAAAGGAAAATCTTGTTAACACTGTACAGTCCACAGTCTAAGTTTAAAACTTACGAAAATTTTGTCTTCCCCCCCCCCCCCCCCCCCCCCCCCCCCCCCCCCCCCCCAACATACACACACACACTGGGGGAGACATATTGTTTTGGCCCTAGAACCTTCAAACCATAGGGTGGCAAGGCTTATGGAGTAGATGACCCCTATTGTTTTTGAGGTCACTCCAAAGGTCAAGGTCACGGGGGCCAAAACATGGAAAACCATTTATTGATTTTGGGGTCACTCTGTTAAAGATCAACGCCACAGAGGCCTGAACATGGAAAACCATTTCCGATCAATAACTTGAGAACCACTTGGCCCAGAATGCTGAAACTTCATAGGATGATTGGACATGCAGAATAGATGACCCCCTATTGATTCTGGGATCACTCTGTTAAAGGTCAAGGTCACAGGGGCCTGAACATGGAAATCCATTTCCAATGAATAACTTGAGAACCACTTGACCCAGAATGTTGAAACTTCATAGGATGATTGGACATGCTGAGTAGATGACATCTACTGATTTAATAAGAAATAGTATGGTACATTATGTTGGCCATTGACTCAAGAGTAAATAGGAGACTAAAAGATAGAGTATTTAATGAAAAAGGAACACATATCTTTGCTTAGCTTTTATTTTGCAATGTGCAGTAATATATGCTGAGTTTTATGTTGGCATAACAACTTAAGTACTGCTAGACTGTTATAGAGTGTGTCTACATGTTCATGTGGCATTTCAAATTGCTTATGAATATTTAAAGTTTGTAAATCTAGTCCATCTTCTGGATTTATAAATTTATTTGATGTATTAGTGTTGTTTTTGATGTCTTGCAGGAGATTATCAATAATATCAAATGCATCGCCTGTTATCATCTCTGGTTGTGATTGTTCTCCAGGTGTATTTTCTATACAAGTTTGAATTGGCCAGTTTCACAGTTCGGAACGCGTTTCTCCATGTCTTCTTTCCTTATATAGGTACTGGCACCTTGGGCATTTGAATTGAATGTTTAAATGTGCTGTCCTTTTTTGCCTGTGGAAGGAGCCACTTTGTTTATAAGTTTTGTCACAGCTGATGCATGTGTACATTTTGTTTAGATTGCTGGGGCATTGTTGTGACGTTGATGTCGAGAAACGTTACGTCCAGAAACATAACTTTTTCATTAAAAATCCACACTCGAGACACTTTTTTCTCTTCCTCTCCAAAATGTAATTCCTCCGCTATAATGACTTGTGTAGAATTATTGCAGCATGGATGATTGAAAAGGCCGTAAGGAATGGTTGATTCCTCAGTCCGTGACATATTTATTTCAGAGGTCTCTTGTGGTTTCTTCTCTTGGCCATCCATATTTTTACAATCCTCTACAAATGGGACATAAAGCATTTTGTCCTTGCTTTCCGGATCATTTTCACATTATCATGCAGATCTCATTTTCTTGCAAACTGGTGGCGACAGCTGTTTTTTTGATATTCTTCGAAATAGACTTAGGTTTACTAAATTCTGCAGGTGTCAAATGTTTTATTGCTGAAATATTTCGGTATGAAGACTATTTGGTAGTTGACATTTTGTATTTATGTCAGTCGGGTGCTGCATTTATGATATATTCACTCTCATCATATCATTCTGTCAACAGGTCTTGGCTTCTTCTTTCTGGCTAGTTTGTTTTGTCTTTTTTTACAGTTTGTACAAATTTGTTTCAGATTAATGATAAGTTTTTCAATTTTTTCCTCCATCCCAACACTTATTTCTCATTTTTTTTTAACATGATAAAGTGGGACCTGGTCAGAGTGCTTGTATAGATGTTGCAGGGTTAAACGCTGTACACAACTGCCACATGTAACTGATACTTGCCACGGTCAGAGGACATATATGGAAATTTTAGGATTGTCCACTGTATATTTCAGTTTGTGAATATGTTCACAGTCAGTGAACTGATAGAACAGACTATATACATGCTAGCTAATAGAAGGATCAGCATAGTATGGAATACACCTAGTTTGAAGGTTTTGTAAGAATGAAGACATCATTCTCTCTACCATGGCTGTGATACCTCACATTTTTCTCCTGTTCAGATGTGACCTCTTGAGGGTTTGGTGAAGTCGTTCTAGACTGTTATAAATTTGTAGTAGAGAAGGAAATGGTTAATGTGCTTGTAGCATCTGGCTCAATTCACCAGTTACATTTCGAGACAGAAAGTCTTGCAGTATAAAAAGGGCCAAAACTCTGAAACTGGTAATATTAAAGAATATGATATGAAACTACTTGTACATTTTGGCAAAGGATAACATTTACATGATTAACAACCACAATATAGAATAAAACAATAGTATCATTACAGTTTGCCCTACTTTGTTATCCAATCAGAGGGCAAAGTTTTTAAAAATATTTGAAAAATATATGACATAAAATACGTTTCGCTTATTTTATGGCATAAAATATGTCACGTATTTTCTCTCTATAGTGTAAGGACCGTGACGTCATCGGCCATAACACAGGGGCGGGATTTATGCAAATAAGCAGGTTATGGAAATTAGTTGATCAAGTACAGATAGTTCAAAGCAAACACACAAACACAGAAATGAACTTTATTCAGCATGGCTATATATCCAGTGAAAACTGAAAAGAACGGCTGAACTAGTATATATCAAATGTAGTTTAAATAAATGTCTGTCACTGTATTGAATTCGTTTGATATAATCAACTAGACTGAAAAAGTGTGTAGCCCCAATAATTTAATGTCAACCTACAATAAGTAGTTCCACCAAAAGTTCACAAAATACAAGTACAGTCACGTAACAAATGAAATTTTTACTTAAATTTCCATCACAAATTTTTTACTAGTGTGTGTAACTATCATGACTTTCTGAACACCTGCTGGTACGTTCACAGTTTCGCTTTCATTTTGTAATTCTGTTTTGGTGCTTTCAGGTTTCAACACACTTAAGAATCTAACGTTTTTCGAAATTCCGTGAATGTGGGATAGTCCGTTTTAAACAAATTTACATGCATCAATTTCTCTGTACGTAAATAACGTTGAATTTCTGATGCAATATTTTGCAAAGCTGCTGGCGGGTAGGGTTCACCATTCTTCCGCTTAATTTCACAAATAAAGCGTTGAAGCCAGAAGTCCATTTCCAGTATCCAGAGGAATTTGAAAGCCCGGCTCTGACGCAGTTTCTGGTTGCAAGTTGCGATTCTCAGCCCATTCTTTCCACACATTTATCGCCCATATATTATTTCGAGTCATGTTGGCAGGAACAGCGTTCTTCTGCTTGTTCTTGATATCTACTATAGACAGCGGCTTCTGAAATCTACCTGCAAAGAGAAAAGAATATTTATTTAATTTAAACTGCCACAAACACGGCACATGAAATGGTTTGTGGTAAATTCATTGTCATTCTGATTCGATTGTTATCTATTTTAAGTTTCATGAACTTCTACCAAATGGCTACTGAGAAATGGCAGCGGACGTGGATTTTTCATAAAATCAACAGCAATAAACTCTCAAGTAAAAATGACTAATCAAAAAAAAAAAAAAATTAAAAAAAAAAAATTACAGGCATCATGATCATCGCAGTATATTGTTCAACATTTATTTTAAGTTTCATAAAATTCTACCTGTATGTTACTGAGAAATGGCAGCAGATAGATGGAAGGACACATGCTTTCATTAAATCAAGGGCAATAACTCTAAGGAAAATTGACCAATCCAGTAAAAAAATGACGGGCATCATTGCAGTATGTTGGTCCATATTTATTTTAAGTTTCATAAAATTCTACCAGCTAGTTGCCGAGAAATGACTGCGGACGACGGAAGGATGCACGGAGGGGTGCACAGACGGACAATGTACGCCATTTCAATACCTCTTCCCTTTCATCGGCGGGAGATAATGAAACATTACAAATCAGAGCAAAAATATTGCTAGAATTTCTAGCTCTAGGATCGGTTACCAAAAAGCACTAAGTTAAAAATTAAATTAAAAAATACATACTCTTGCACACATCTGCTGGGGTTTTCTTTTTGTTCTCTGCTTGATTACTAGTATCATTCTTGGCGTCGTAGAATTGTTGCGTGTCGACAGTAAGGAGCTGCGAAACAGTAACATCATTTTGACCAAACGGAATATAAAAGTTGTCATCGTTCAGGAAATCTTAACTGATAATCCAGCTCAGTTTTGTGTTCTGTTGAAACGGTCTTTTCTGTCATATTTTAGTTACTTTCGACATGTGCATATACATGTAATACCATTCCCGAATTAACACTGTAAAAAATGAACCCTGGCTAATGGCATTTGATTGACGTTTCAAGACAACTTTTTCCTCTCTAGACCTGTCAATCAAAATTCTTATGGGTGGACATTTATCACTTCAAAGCGTACTCCGACATGGCATACGTGACTTTTTGCACAGGCAAACGGAAATCAGTTATTGGTCATATCAAATTTTATAGAACTTATTGCTGCGCTCTGCTACGCTACGCTTGCAATAAATTCCATAAAATTTGATATTTGACCAATAACTAATACTTAAATACTACATTTTTCAAGGGAAAACCATGGCATGCTCCCAATACCAAGGATAACACAATAAAGAGCAAGCTCATATTTCCACTGTGGTCTTTAGCGTTAGTGGCATGACATAGAGAGGCAATTATTAAAACAAATTATTTAAATAAAAAATAACATCTACGTCACAAATGAAATTATCACATATTACATGAAACCATATTATTACAGCAGCATTTAAGTGCTTGGGTATCTTTAGGTTCAAAATGTCCCTGAAAATAATTCAGGTTTTCATATTCCACAAAAAATAAGGTATAAGCTGATATTACTAAGGTTTTTGATTTCAGTTGCTTATAACTTATCAGTATACCTAAGTTTTTACCTGCTTTACTGGCAGCCTAGTTCGTGAGGAATATGTTTTGAGATTCTGAGGAACATCAGACTCCATAACATTGTTCACTTCCGTACTAAAGGCACTTTCTGAGATGGCATCAGCAGTAGATTTTAACATTTTCATCATTTGGCCTTTATCCTTAATTTGCTTGGTCCCTTTTGACAACCATCTATGCCATGCCTTAGCATGTGTTATTCAAGGTTGGGTGTAAGATCAAAAGTTAGGTCGAACTCATATGGGAAGAGGGAAAACAACACATACTGGTTTTAAATGAAAAATGGGCATTTATTCAAAATTCCATAAAAATACGCAATATAACAATTATATACATAACCTAACATTATAATAAAATGACCCAAATAAACATAACTGGGTGGCAAAAAACCGCTGCCCACACAACTACATGTAATACATATAATACAAAATAATTAGTAAAGATTTTAGAATAGGTACTGGCCTTTGGGTTTAATAATGAAAACAAAATATACTGAGCAAGAAACAGTTTGTGACTATTGATAATGACTTAGAATAATACATCAAAGTTTTTAAAACAACCCTGACCTTGGACTATAAACTTTGGGTAGGCAGAGTTGGAGGAGGTGGTTTAAAATTTAGAAATGGGGAGGGGACTGCCCATGCCAAGTAAATCAACAATAATGGCCTGTGCATCTCACGATTGGTGATAATCACGTGATGAAACTCTTGAAGATGATTGGTTAACGCCACAATTTATAAGGGCAGATAAAAACCCGTTGCGTAACTGACAGAAGTACTGATGAAGATTGTGTCTAATGACATAAATATTTTATGTGCACATAGAATTTAATTTATATATTGTCCAAGATCAAAAGTTAGGTCAATCTCGTATGAGAAGAAGGAAAACTACACATATTGGTTTTGAATGAAAAATGGGCATTTATTCAAAATGCCATAAAAATACACAATATAACAATTATGTACATAACTTAGCATTGTAATAAAAATGACCCGAATAAACATAACTGGGTGGCAAAAAACAGCCAAAAGGAGAAACCGCCACCCAGTGAGACCATCATTTTGGTGTGTGCTGAAATTGCATGTTTATCCACTTGTAATGTGTACTGCATTGCCTGGGGGAATGAGTGGATGGCAAGAGAGCGGCCAAATCAACAAATTTATTTTTCCAAATATCTTTACATAGTAATTTTTAATTTGACACAATATTGGAGTACTTAACGGTTCCGCAAACTGAATGCCATTACCTAGAACAATCGTGTTGACATGTTGTGATATTGTTTGTTGAAATGTGTTGTGCATGACTTCCTCCTTTTCAGATTCAGATTCTAATGATGAGTACAGGATTTGATCATTAATTTTGTAGTTGTAAGTGTACTAGGCACTTGAATGCCTGGAACAGGGTTAAAACTCTGTGCTCCTTGTAGCAACAGTGGCGGTGCAGGTGATGACTGTAGTGACCGGTTAATTGCCAAATCGTTACCATTGATTGGCACCTCCGCTTCAGCTTTGCACTATTATTATCCCCCGACGAAAGTCGGAGGGATATAGTTTTGGCGTTGTCCGTCCGTCCGTCCGTCTTTCCGTCCGTCCGGAGCCATATCTAGGAAATGGTTGGGAATATTTATTTAAAACTTCATATACATGTTCACCACTATGAGTTCTTGCGGCCCGTCAAGTTTCAGTCAGATTGCCCAAGTAACACCAGAGTTATGGCCCTTAGAAGTTTTTAGTGTTAACTATATAGGGTACTATAAATATGGCAATTTCTGCATCATAACTTTTGATATATTTGACTTAGAACTGTGAAACTTAAACAGAATTTAGATCACCATAATGTGGTTGTGTACACACAATTTCATTCGGATTTATTTTGTAAATTAAGAGTTATTGCCCTTTAATTGTATAAAAATCCACATATTTGTACATAACAAACTTACCATTTGGTAGAATTTCATTATATTTCTTTCATTCTTTTCCATGAACATTTATTGTAAACATGTGAAGTTGTGTACCCACACCTGGTCACCCGCTTACCTTGATCACACACCTCCCCCCCCCCCCCCCCCCCCCCCCCCCCCACCCCCAAACAAAAAAAAATTCTTATTTTAGATTTTTTTCAAACAAACTTCATGTACATGTTCACCACTATGAGGTTATGGGGCCCATCAAGTTTCAGACAGATTGCCCAAGTAACACCAGAGTTATGGCCCTTAGAAGTTTCTAGTGTTAACTATAATATAGGGTACTATAGATCTATAGATATGGCAATTTCTGCATCGTAACTTTTGATATATTTGACCTAGAACTATGAAACTTTAACAGAATTTAGAGCACTATAATGTGGTTGTGCACAGACAATTTTGTACGGATTTCTTTTGTAACTTCAGAGTTATTGCCCTTTAATTGTATAAAAATCCACATATTTGTACATAACAAACTTACCATTTGGCAGAATTTCATTAAATTTCTTTCATTCTTTTATGTGAACATTTATTATAAACATGTGAAGTTGCGCACCCACACCTGGTCACCCACTTGCCTTGGTCACACCCCCTCCCCCTCTCCCCCCCCCCCCCCCCACCAAAAAAAAAAAAAAAAAAAAAAAAAAAAAATATTTCATTTCTTATTTTAAATTTTTTTCAAACCTTCCAAGTTGTACCATTCCCCCACCTCACTTCTCCACCCAGTCATGCCAACCACTGATCATGCATCCTCTGCCCCCTCCCCCCACCACCAACTTCACCCTTTTACCCTTTTTTTTTTTTCATGTTTAATTTTCAATCAATATTTATAATCAGCATGTGAAATTTTGTTTCTTCTCCCGTTCCCCTGCACCCCCACCCCGTAAAAAAATAAATATATACATATATGTATATATACATATATATATTTCCATTCCTTTTTTTTTTTTTTTTTTTTTAAATGTTCAAACCTTCAACATGTTAAGTTGTGACTGCACAAACCTTGCCCTCAGCCATGTTCAAGATATCTTACCTGTGTTCTCTTAAGGAAACTGTCCTTTTAAGTTCAAATGTACATGTTAAACAGCAACACCTGGTGCCAAACCACTCGAAGACAATATTTTGTTCCAGTTAAACTTCAAGCTCACATTTCAATTAACTGCATTTAATTTTAAAAGCTAAGCTTATTACAGTAAGCATATCCCATTCAAAATAAATTCTTTAGTCAGGGTCAAAGTATCATACATTTATTATATACTCTTTAATTAAACATTTGTTTTCTGTTAAATTGATTTTGACTAATGAAATTATTTGCTTCTTATTAACATCCTTTCACTTTTTGTAGGATATATCTTTTTGCAATTCCTCACCACAAACCCTTTCGGCGGGGGATACCAATTCATCGAATTTGCTTGTTGGTACTTAAAAGAGTGACATTTGCGTCACATTTTGTTCTGACAGTTTTTGTCTCTTATTTCTCTTTATCCTTAATTTGGTTGGTCCCTTTTGACAACCATCTATGCCATGCCTGTACATGATGAAGTCACATAAAAGGCTCTGTGAATCCTTGGAAGAAATCCTCCTGTTGAATAAATAGATTAAGTTTTAATTATGATATTATTTATATCATTTTATACCAATGATACAACTGAGAATGTAACATTGTTTGGCTTATGCCAAGCTTTATAGCAACTTCAAAAACTGTGCTTAATATCGATTTAATCGGTATCTCAGGTCAGACATCCAAACACCAGTCACCAAGCATCAGTATGTAACCATTGAATGTGTGACAAAATCCTAGATAACAATGTATCACATATAAAATAATTAAACTTCTAAGTCATCTTTCAGCTGCATTTTTAGCTCACCTGAGCACGAAGTGCTCAAAGGTGAGCTTTAGTGATCACCCTGTGTCCGGCGTCCGTCGTCCGTCCGTCCGTCCGTCCGTCCGTCCGTCGTCAACAATTTGACTGTTAACACTCTAGAGGTCACATTTTTGACCCAATCTTAATGAAACTTGGTCAGAATGTTACCCTAAATAAAATCTTGGACGAGTTCGATATTGGGTCATCTGGGATCAAAAACTAGGTCATCAGGTCAAATTAAAGGAAAAGCTTGTTAACACTCTAGAGGTCACATTTTTGGCCCAATCTTAATGAAACTTGGTCAGAATGTTACCCTCAATAAAATCTTGGATGAGTTCGATATTAAGTCATCTGGGTCAAAAACTAGGTCATCAGGTCAAATCAAAGGAAAAGCTTGTTAACACTCTAGAGGTCACAATTTTGGCCCAATCTTAATGAAACTTGGTCAGGATGTTACCCTCAATAAAATCTTGGACGAGTTCGATATTGGGTCATCGGGGGTCAAAAACTAGGTCACCAGGTCAAATCAAAGAAAAAGCTTGTTAACACTATAGAGGTCACATTTTTGGCCCAATCTTAATGAAACTTGGTCAGAATGTTACCCTTAATAAAATCTTGGACGAGTTCGATATTTGGTTATCTGGGATCATAAACTAGGTCACCAGGTCAAATCAAAGGAAAAGCTTGTTAACACTGTTGAAGCCGCATTTATGACTGTATCTTCATGAAACTTGGTCAGATTGTTAATATTGATGATCTTAAGGTCCAGTTTGAATCTGGGTCATGTAGGATAAAAAACTAGGTCACCAAGCCAAATCAAATGAAAAGCTAGTTTACACTAGAGGCCACATTTATGACCATACCTTAATGAAACTTGGTCAAATCTTGATGATCTATAGCTCAAGTTCAAATCTGGGTTAGGGGGGGTCAAAAACTAGGTCACTAGGTCATATCAAAGGAAAAGCTTGTTAACACTCTAGAGGCCACATTTATGACTATATCTTCATGAAACTTAGTCAGAATGTTAAACTTGATGATCTTTAGGGCAATTTTGAATCTGGGTCATGTCGGGTCAAAAACTAGGTCACCGGGTCAAATCAAAGGAAAAGCTAATTAACACTGTAGAGGCCACGTTTATGACCATATCTTAATGAAACTTGGTCAGAATGTTAATCTTGATAATCTTTAGGTCAAGTTTAAATCTGGGTCAGATGGAGTCAAAAACTAGGTCACTAGGTCATATCAAAGGAAAGCTTGTTATCACTCTAGAGGCCACATTTTTGACTATATCTTCATGAAACTTAGTCAGAATGTTAAACTTGATGGTCTTTAGGTCAAGTTCGAATCTGGGTCATGTCGGGTCAAAAACTAGGTCACGGGGTCAAATAAAAGGAATAGTTAGTTAACACTTTAGAGGCCACATTTATGACCATATCTTAATGAAACTTGGTCAGAATGTTAATCTTGATGATCTATAGGTCAAGTTTAAATCTGGGTCAGGTGTGTTAAAAAACTAGGTCACTAGGTCAAATCAAAGGAAAAGCTTGTTAAGACTCTAGAGGCCAGATTTATGACTGTATCTTCATGAAACTTAATCAGAATGTTAATCTTGATGATCTTTAGGTCAAGTTCGAATCTGGGTCATGTGGGGGCAAAAACTAGGTCACCGGGTCAAATCAAAGGAAAAGCTAGTTAAACCCCCAACTGCCATATAAAAGCCACAAGATGGTGCCGGGCAGGTTTTTATATAAATTATGCATGTTTCACATCAGAGAGCCCTTTTCAAAATTTTAAATAAACCACTGAATAAAAAGTTATGAAAAATTGCATAAATACACATTGAAATATTCTTTATCAATTGGTGTTTTTATTTTTAAAACAAAAAATGTTGAAGTATAGTTTCAAAAAATTATTTAAACCTAACTGCCAAAAATTTGAATTTGCCCGGGAGGAGCTAATGAGGTCATGAACTCTAGAGGAACAGAGAATGTAAACAATTCCCACGTGGTTAATTTTATCAACAAACCTGATCGTCAGAAGGCTTCGTATCAATGGAATTAACACTAGCTAGAGTGCATTGCAAAAACTTCTCCAGAAAGTAATTTTGAATTTTTAAACCAAATAGAATATCATAGTCATTTCTACAGTTATATTTTTATATGTCATATCATAAAAATGTTTTAAAGAATAGGGAACTACTAATTACAGACATACAGTGATAAATATAATTTCAAATAGCTTATCATTTTTATTAGTCCTTATCACAGCTGCAGCACTTGCTAATTTGTGTTTATTGTTCTGCATCCCAGACTTAAAGTCTATTATTTCTACATTTATTGCTAGGTTATCTCCATTAATGGACCAGCCAACAATGACAGAATTTTAGTTAAATGAATGTTTGATTTTGAGTTTCATTGTTAAATTTACATAAACAAGATTAAAAATCAGGAATGCTAGTCTTGACTCAATTTTCATAGGATTGATACTGATATGGATGCACAATATGGATAATAATAGTTTTTTACCATCAAAACATGCAAACTAGTTCAAATTTCTTCTTCAACTGACCATTGTTTACATTTGCCTGTGAATCATTTAAAGTGAGCTATTTTTAGCTAACAGACAGCCTAGAGTAGCGTTGTTATTTGATAGGCTCCTCCTACAAAACTTACTGCCAGGGTAGTAAAAGTTGGGGCTTTAACACTTTAGAGGCTACATTTATGACCATATCTTAATGAAACTTGGTCAGAATGTTGATCTTGATGATCTTTAGGTCAATAGGTCAGGTGAGCGATACAGGGCCTTCATGGCCCTCTTGTTTGAGATAATTCTTATCTATAATTCCTAATTCCAGTTACAATTGCCTTGTTTCCTTTCTTTGAAATCACATCCATCCGCAATCTTGTATGAGGTTCAGATAAATTGTTTGGCTTGTTCTCCAGGTTGTTGTTTCCTTTGGTGGAATTTTGCTCTTTTGTGAATTATAATTATTTCTTTTGGAAGGAAATATTCATTGAATTTGTCCAAAGTTTTATCAAAACTTTTTGAGTCCCCATCACTTAAAGTGAATGACATGAAAATGTTTTCTGCCTCCATTCCCATATAGCATATATTAAACTTGAGGCTTGGATTTTGCCCTGTTCTTTCACTAATTTTGATGCCAAGCGGAATAGAAGAAATCTGTCACATCAGTCCTCCCATTTATGTGGTGAACTAAAGTCAAATTCTTTCGGTGGTGAAAATTCTGATGCCATGTTTCTTAAGCACAAAATTAAGTCCTGTTCTGAAATTCCTTTGAATTTCTTTATAAATCTCTGAATTTCCTTTGAAATTCCAGTTTATTATGTCCACATATTTCCTTTGAAATAGTTCCATTTTAAGCTCATCTGGTTTTCGGAGAGAAAAAATGATAAGTTATTGTCATCACTTGATTGGTGTGGGTGTTGCCGATTAAATTTTATTTTTAGGTCAGCTTTTCTCCTAAACTGTCAAAGCTATTGCTTTAACTTACAACACTTGTTCACCATGATTAGCTGACTCTATACAGCAAGAAACATAACTCCATCTTGCTTTTTGCAAGAATTATCACCCCTTTGGACTTAGAAAATATCAGATTTCTTGGTTGAGTTTTATGTTAAGGTCAACTTTTCTCCTAAACTCCTATCAACAAGGAATAATGTTCTCAAAATAGTTCCTAAAATTAATCGACTAAAATGGGTAAAACTAGGAAAGAGAGTCAAGGTTGCCTTCTGTGGGTCCATATTTGCTTTGAATGCCTCTATGTCATTTTGACATGTAGAAGGATTAGAGGAAATACCTTTGTCGTAGAGATTAGCATCACCAACTGTTTGATCTGCTTTAGTGATTCAGTGTTTTGAACACTAGTTTTCATCTCTTTATCTTTTTAGCTCATCTGATTTTTTGAAAAAAAATTATTGTCATCACTTGAGCGGTTGTCGGCGTCGGCGTCTGCGTCGGCGTTGCCTGGTTAAGTTTTATGTTTAGGTCAGCTTTTCTCCTAAACTATCAAAGCTATTGCTTTGAAACTTGGAATACTTGTTCACCATCATAAGCTGACCCTGTATAGCAAGAAACATAACTCCATCTTGCTTTTTGCAAGATTTATGGCCCCTTTTGTACTTAGAAAATATCAGATTTCTTGGTTAAGTTTTATGTTTAGGTCAACTTTTCTCCTAAACTATCAAAGCTATTGCTTTGAAACTTGGAATACTTGTTCACCATCATAAGCAGACCCTGTACATCAAGAAACATAACTCCATCTTGCTTTTTGCAAGATTTATTGCCCCTTTTGGACTTAGAAAATCAGTTTTCTTGGTTAAGTTTTATGTTTAGGTCAGCTTTTATCCTAAACTATCAAAGCTATTGCTTTAAAACTTGCAACACTTGTTCACCATCATAAGTTGACACTGTACAGCAAGAAACATAACTCCATCCTGCTTTTTGCAAGATTTATGGCCCCTTTTGGACTTAGAAAATATCAGATTTCTTGGTTAAGTTTTATGTTTAGGTCAACTTTTTCTCTTAAACTATCTAAGCTATTGCTTTGAAACTTGCAACACTTGTTCACCATCCTAAGCTGACCCTGTACAGCAAGCAACATAACTCCATCCTGCTTTTTGCAATAATTATTGCCCCTTTTGGACTTAGAAAATCATTTTCTTGGTTGAGTATTATGTTTAAGTCAACTTTTCTCATAAACTATCAAAGCTATTGCTTTAAAACTTGCAACAGTTTTTTACCATCATAATTGGACACTGTACATCAAGAAACATAACTCTATTCTGCTTTTTTGCAAGAATGATGGCCCTTTTTAGACTTAGAAAATCATGGGTACACAAAAAAAATCAGATGAGCGTCAGCATCCGCAAGGCAGTGCTCTTGTTTTCAAATGACACATGTGCACATGATTTCAACAGTACAATATCATTACTATTGTCACATAACACAAATTTGGTTAAAATTGATCCCTTTTGAATATAAACTTTTTCATTGCCAGGATTCAATAATTTGACACAAAATGGTTTGGCATACAAGTTACTAGTTTAAACTGTATTTATTTCCACAAATTGTATATACAAACATGAGTACTATATTTAAATTAACAAAGTTTGATAAAAAGACATACATCAGTCATAATAGTACAAACAAACAAAGAAATTTTCAATCGAATGGATTGGAAAACAAGCTACTTAAAACTTATATGAATTCCGCTCCATAAATACAAGTTACTAAAGGTTTAAAAACCAAAATACCATTGTTTGTTACTCCAGAATTACCACTGCAAACACATTGCATTCCAACATGGACTCGGCCATCAAGACTTAGTACACTCGTAACAATACACTCTGAATTTGGTTTGATAGTAATCGTGGATGAGCATTTTACTTTGGTAGTCTTTTTCACATCAAATGTTGAACATTTTCTGAAATCAAGTAATATGTTATATTCCCTCATGTAATTTGTACCAAGGATCAAATTTAAGGATGAGAAGAGTCATGTAAAAGTGCAGAAACACATAATGACCTGTATCTTTCACTGATTGCCTTACATGAATTTTAGCAGTTCCATGTACTCTAACCGACTGATTATTTGCCAAAACAATTTGTCTGAACATTTAGAAAAGTCAGTTTTTTCTGAGTTGGGAATGTCAAAATAAGCTTTTGATAAAACATTTATGGAACTGCCAGAAGTTGCGCATTTGTCCCAAGCCTTTTTAGTTTAACAGGGAGCAGTTCCTAGCACTGTGCAGAGCCTCGCATATTTAGCATTTAATGTCATTGTAAACCCATTTTGTGGATTTTTCAGGCATGATTTAGCATCATGCCCAAATTGCTGACAAAGTTGGCATTTAATGTCTGGATTATTCTGACCTTTTTCAGTCCAATTACATTGATATTTTAAGTGGAATGGTCCCTTGCATTTATAACATGTTCAGGGACTTTAAGAATGTTTCTTTGGATCGCACTTTTGGGATGGTTTACTACCCGACTGTGTTAGTTGCGCTGCAGCCATTGTGGAAATGTCAGTGCTGCAGTAGCCGTGTGCTTCCCCAAGTTTAGCAATGTGTAATGCCTCACGCAAAGTGCTAACTCGTCCGACATGTACGAAAAATGCTAACTGGGATGGAAGTCCAGCTATAAAGCATTGCAACATGTCCCTGTCCGATTTATTTAATCAATGGCCCTTCTCCATAATTATGGCATGGAACTCTTCAATTTGTTGTGTGTTTGTGAGGGCAAGTCCATTGAACAATGCCTCTTCAGCAACCAAAGCCAGCTGTCATTGGAATTATATTCTTTTTGAAAGCATTCCCTTATAAGCAAATAGTTTGCCCTTTGAGCTGGTGTCAGGTTATAAAACCAACTCAATGCTGGTCCTTTAAATTGTAGTTGAAAGGCAGCAGATTTTTCAGAGCCTCAACTGATATTCATAAGTACTAGATGTGCCTCAAACTCTTGGAGAAATCTGACAGCATTTTTATACCCCCACCAAACATGTTTGGTGGGGGAGGGGTGTATAGGAGGCAGTTTTGTCGCGTCACAACGCGTCAGGTCGCGAAATCTATTATCTCAGTTATTACTAAATGGATTTGATTCAAACTTAAAATAGATGTTCCACCTTATCACTCACATCATATGACACAAGGTGCATAACTCTGACACCAACTTTTCATGAATTCTGCCACCTTTTACTTAGAATCTAAGGTTAATTTTGATGCATTTTCACTATATCTCAATTATTTCTGAATGGATTTGATTCGAACTAAAAATAGATGTCCCACCTTGTCACCCACATCATGTGACCCAGGTGCATAACTCTGACACCAACTTTTCATGAATTATGTCCCCTTTTACTTAGAAAATAAGGTTAATTTTGATGCATTTTCACTATATCTCACTTATTTCTAAATGGATTTGATTCAAACTTAAAACAAATGTTCCACCTTATCACCCACATCATTTGACACAAGATGCATAACTCTGACACCAACTTTTCATGGATTATGTCCCCTTTTACATAGAAATTAAGGTTAATTTTGATGCATTTTCACTATATCTCAGTTATTTCTAAATGTATTTGATTCAAACTTTAAATAAATGTTCCACCTTGTCACCCACATCATGTGACCCAGGTGCATAACTCTGACACCAACTTTTCATGAATTATGCCCCTTTTACTTAGAATTTAAGGTTAATTTTGATGCATTTTCACTATATCTCAGTAATTACTAAATGGAATTGATTCAGACTTAAAATAGATGTTCCACCTCATCACCCACATCATGTGACACAAGGTGGGTGGCTCTGACACAAATTTTTCATGAATTATGCCCCCTTTTACTTAGAAATTAAGGTTAACTTTGATGCATTTTCACTATATATCATTCTGATTGGCTTAGAGTCAAAGGGAAGTAACCTTTCTTTAAAATTTTTGTACTGAGTTACTTTCCCTTAAATTCCAAGAATTAGTCTATTTTTAGCTCATCTGATTTTTTGAAAAAAAATGATGAGTTATTGTCATCACTTGAGCGGTTGTCGGCATCGGCGTCGGCGTCGGCGTCGGCGTTGCCTGGTTAAGTTTTATGTTTAGGTCAGCTTTTCTCCTAAACTATCAAAGCTATTGCTTTGAAACTTGGAATACTTGTTCACCATCATAAGCTGACCCTGTATAGCAAGAAACATAACTCCATCTTGCTTTTTGCAAGATTTATGGCCCCTTTTGTACTTAGAAAATATCAGATTTCTTGGTTAAGTTTTATGTTTAGGTCAACTTTTCTCCTAAACTATCAAAGCTTTTGCTTTGAAACTTGGAATACTTGTTCACCATCATAAGCAGACCCTGTACATCAAGAAACATAACTCCATCTTGCTTTTTGCAAGAATTATTGCCCCTTTTGGACTTCGAAAATCAGTTTTCTTGGTTAAGTTTTATGTTTAGGTCAGCTTTTATCCTAAACTATCAAAGCTATTCCTTTAAAACTTGCAACACTTGTTCACCATCATAAGCTGACCCTGTACAGCAAGAAACATAACTCCATCCTGCTTTTTGCAAGATTTATGGCCCCTTTTGGACTTAGAAAATATCAGATTTCTTGGTTAAGTTTTATGTTTAGGTCAACTTTTTCTCTTAAACTATCAAAGCTATTGCTTTAAAACTTGCAACTCTTGTTCACCATCATAAGCTGACCCTGTACAGCAAGCAACATAACTCCATCCTGCTTTTTGCAATAATTATTGCCCCTTTTGGACTTAGAAAAATCATTTTCTTGGTTGAATATTATGTTTAAGTCAACTTTTCTCATAAACTATCAAAGCTATTGCTTTAAAACTTGCAACAGTTTTTCACCATCATAAGTGGACACTGTACATCAAGAAACATAACTCTATCCTGCTTTTTGCAAGAGTGATGGCCCTTTTTAGACTTAGAAAATCATGGGTAGGACAATATTTCTATTATACAAAAAAAATCAGATGAGCGTCAGCACCCGCAAGGCGGTGCTCTTGTTAGAAATTCTACTTTTAGATTTTCAATATTTTAGGTATTTTTCTAACGTTTTTATTATTAGTCCTAGATGTAAAAAGTAAAGACATTTTTCTGTGGTAACGTGTCTCGGTAAGACATTTTTTTTATTCATTTTCAGTGTATCTCTGATATATGAGATGTTTATATTTACCGCATCCCGCATCCTGGGCACATAAACTATATTACTTGCATGTGCCACGGAGGCCCAGGATGAAGTACTCCGAAGACTAGTAAATTTTTTTTGAAGCATTAAGTTTTTTTTGTTATGTTTTATATTATTCTAAGTATTTTTAAAATTTCTTATGGTTGTCATTCTGCAGTGGCAAGACTGTATGGTGGGGGTATAAGTCACTCCTGTGACAGTTCTAATCTGTTATGTAACCAGAAAAATAACTGTTCATTTTCATGTATACATTTTGCAAAAATTTTGGCACAGGATTTACATGTGCGTTAGATGGTTGAAATTGTTGAGGTGGTTGAATTGAATATTCTCGTGCAGGAGCGCCATGTTGATTTGTAACAGGTATTTGTATTACTGTTTCTGTTCCATACAGTGAATAATTGCTCTGATTTAACATGCCCTCCACCATTTGAGGCAAAAAATCATCAGTTAACATTTTAACTTTTGTCTTTTAACTGGGTGGGGTAAAAAAAAATTGTCAGTTCACATTGGTTGTCGCAGACTTCAAATCACTTGCCCCTCATCGATGTGGGTTCGAGCCTCACTCGGGGCGTTGAATTCTTCATGTGAGGAAGCCATCCAGCTGGCTTACGGAAGGTCGGTAGTTCTATCCAGGTGCCTACTATTATTGCCCGATATTGGGTCATCTGGGGTCATAAACTAGGTCACCAGGTCAGATCAAAGGAAAAGCTTCTTAACACTGTAGAGGCAGCATTTATGACTGTATCTTCATGAAACTTGGTCAGAATGTTAATCTTGATGATCTCAAGGTCCAGTTTAAATCTGGGTCATTAAGGTCAAAAACTAGGTCACCAGGTCAAATGAAAGGAAAAGCTGGTAAACACTGTAGAGGCCACATTTATGATTATATCTTAATGAAACTTTGTCAGAATGTTGATCTGAATAAAATAGAGAAAAGTAGAAACTTCACAGGTCGCTCAACACGACAAAAACGAAAATGTTGCAGGCTCGGTTTGATTGAGCCTGTTCATGGACGGTAGTGGAAATGCATGCAACCGTCCACGCCCTCTAGCCCCGGGTTGAGCAGAACTCAACATTTACAAATGCTAAAGTACAAAAAGCAATTTAGAGACATCCGCAGATGTATTTAAATGGCGGTGAACATGGAACTTTCAATGATACACGTGTTGAGGCGTGTAATTCCATGAAGAGCGGCGTTTGGTCCCCAGATAAAGTAAAGGGTTTGCCCCAAATGAGAAAACAATGGGCAGAACTAAACAAACTAGAATTTAGGAAGGGGATCTGAGGTTATGAAGCCTGCGTATCACAGGAACTGTCAAAAGACGAAATTAAAAAGCAGGCACCATATCCAAGGGGTGATTAAACAATACCCAAGGCTATGAAAGAGGGAGTATTGGAACCACCCAGGCCGAAATGGTCATGTTGAGAAACTTAACAGTACCAATAACTCGACATAAAAGTCGTGTTGAACGATACACTCACAAAGGTTATTACATTTTAATCTACATGATACAAGTGGAACGACAATACTGAATACTTGACAATGAAACATGCCTATTATATAACAAAGTAACAATAACTCATAATAACCTAATAGTGTTGCTGATGCAGCATTGTTGTGTCCCTTAGTATGTATATAATCCAGTTACACAACACCCCTTTTCCAAAGTCTGAAAGTTACTGTTGATCTTTAACTCGAGGTTTGTCTGTTACATCATGGTGGTGTTATGCACTAAAACATAATTGAAATATCACATCGTAGATTCCACTGTTATTGCTAACCTAAGCTAAATTAAATCAATTTACACATAATTGTAAACTGTCTAAAAACGGTTACAAGTTTAAACGATCTGGCGGTTTGGAAATTCTCCCAGACCTTGTAACAACACTGTTTGAACTTTGAGCATCTGATGTGTTTTGATTAGGAGACACTGCGAGTCTGATTGTTCGTTAGACACTGGTGACTGGTATGGGATATCAATTTCCTTGTCAAAGCTTACTGTTGTTTCTTTCCTTTTTTCCCCCAAGACCTGTTCTTCCAAACGACCTTTGTGGAAATAATGAATATCTTTCAGCTGATCTGGCAGAGGAACCTGCACTCGATGCCTGGCAATCTGCATCTAAGTTGGACTCCATGGTTGGTTTTCTATTCAGAATCTGCCTCAGCCTAGCCCTGTCACCAATGGTTTCAACACCCAGCCGGGCTAACTCATTGTCTGAAAGAGTTTTAACAACTCTGTCGTCTATCTTTTCATCAACAAACCGCTGGAAGATAGAGCTGAGGTCGGCTTCCTCGAGCACGGCTTTCAGTGCAGACGATGACATCCTTGAAGACTGTAATATGGCGCAGGCGAACCGGATATATTTAAACATCTAAAATTTAGAATTTAGATTCTTCGGAAATACCTTCTTTTACTTTCATATGATTAATCTGCTCAAGTACAAAATATATATATATATAAAAACCAATTTTCTAGATTCATCTTTGTGTTCAGATACAAATAAGATATAAACCATACAAATGTCCTGGTAATAACATGAAGCATATATCTAAATTTATGTTGTTATTCAACATTATAGTGAGTATGGTTAGAATTTGAGAAAGTTACAATTTGGCACGTGCTTATTAAGTTTGACTTCCATAGTTATTACCATGATTATGGTCTTTACATTCACAGAACATTACGAAAAATCTTATAAACCTTCATTAGGATTGTAAGGATGTTCCGGAGTAGATACAAAATTGTCTTAAACTAACCCGAAAGATACCAAAACTGGTTTATACGTAAGAAAATCGAGCGTGAGGGGCTTTAGCGCCCGCTTTTAGTATAACAAATGGAACACAAATGATAATGCAACGATGTCTGTTTGATACATTTTCACACTTACTTATACTCTCCTTATTTTTTGCAATATCATTGAAAAAATACCATTTACATATACTCCAAAACACATATTTGTAATTTACACAGGAAATACAAGGATTCTATATAAATGAAGGTCAGTTATGTCTGTATTGGTTGACATTTGATCATTTAAACTGCACTTTGTGAAAAGTGTAATGTTGCTGCAACCCATGTAGCACTGGGGCCTTTAAGTATTTTCTGTCTTTTCCGTAAATAAATTCACAACATAGAAATATTGGAATTACATACAAGGATAAGAAGGTCAGAACATAACTAACAATCCTCAACTACCAATCCTCAAATCATGCTCTAGCTAGCAAAGATTTTAACCTGTCTGTACTCCATCTTTTCTTGTTCTTGTTCAGTGACAGTATGCTCCACTTATTCTATCCTCTTATTTATACATTTAGAACTTTTCTGTATACAGGATAACAATAGTTTGCTCTATTTTGTATACCCGTATTCACATAAAGTAAATGAGCACTTACCTTCTTTTCCTGCTGTCTTGCCTTCCTCCTGGCCTTCCTGTTCTTGCCAAACTGGCAATCAAATACCTTCTGTCCAAGGACAACAAATGGTATGCCTGTAAACTCCTGTCGTCCCACCATCACCGAGTTCTGATCTTTCCAAAATACCTTTTTGGCAGTCTCTAGGCCTAGATTTAACAAAAATAAAATAATGGTTCATGTCATTTAAATGCATTTATAACTTTTTAACTTCAGATAACACACGTTCTAAAGGGTCTGGAAATATATTTGTCGACAAAAGCTTCCGGCTAATTTCTGTGTTCACTCAACATAGCTATATGCACTGGGAAAAGGTCTATAACAGCCCAGTTCACAGAGGCGTTCCAGTTAACAAGTATAAAGTAGAAAAAAGAAAGCATTTCAAACAACACATGACAGAAGCTAAATAAGTCTTCATAATAAGGTTAAATGGAATTAATCCAACAAAACATAGGAACATGTAAAACAAGAAAGTTGTCACTAAACAAACAACATGCGTGCAGCCATGATACTGAATGATTTGCTTTTGTCAGTGTTACAGGGTGAGAAAAATGTGCAGCCTGACCGGGACACAGACCTGGCTGAACATGACCTTCAGTATGTTGTCCCCAGATCCTCATGTGGAATGTATTGGAGAAGAAGATAACAGACTTAGTGCCTTTCTAATTGGACTGTTTAGACTTTAATATCCGGACTTTAATCTGGACCATGTGACCGTGAAGTTATTCTTGACAAGTAGATCTATGCGGGAACCATGCATAATTAATAATACAAGTAAATGAAATAGACATACACGAATTCCCAAAATTTTTGGTAGATTTAAAAACTGCAAATCTACAGTGTGTTTCTACCTTGTTTGCCCTAAGTGTATTTAGGGCACTTTCCAGGGTCTTCTCCTCATTTTGTTTCCAGGGGAGGTAACCCAAATCAGAAGCTCTGTATATTAGTCAGAATAATTTGTATTTTATACGGACCTCCTAGATTTAGTAGTTTGCTACTGCGGATAGCCAGTTTTACAACATGCACTGATGGACAAAAGTGAGAAAACTCAAAAAATAGGTCACTAGGTCAAATCAAAGAAAAACTAAAAGAGAAAAGTCACAAAGATAAATCAGAGTTGGAGGACAAATGATGTCGGACACAATATCTTTTTTCAAATCATCATGGGGAACATACGCCCTGCCCGCGGATCGAAATGGCGACCCTTTAATCAGTAGAGCTCACAGTGCTCTCCCTTTTGAGCTAAGTGGCTATATACATATCAAAATATTTAATTTGGTACATTTACAATTGTTAACATTTCATTGACCCTGGGTAGATAGTCAACGATAGACAAGTAATCTTGCCACAACATGAACATACTGGTTATGGATATAAATCAAGAAAAACACACTTACTCTGAAGAAATTTAAAATTTCTGTGACACATGTAAACGTTTTTCTGCCATTTTGCACCAAAAAAAACACATTTTCCTCACTTAAACCACCGATGGATATTTACACTTCCTACCCCCTGAACCAGATAATCAGACTAATCACTGACTATGGTACAACTGATCCTAGCTATTGAGTGGGGTGGTATGACAACACGTTTAGCCACAGACACCCTAGCTACTCTGGTTTGGTTCGAATCTATCACACCATCCAGAACAATGTTCAAACCATCGAAATGCAAGAACCCTCGCCTTAAATCTAGTATTGATTGCCCCTTATTAATAAGCAAATCAGCCCCAAACAACATGGTTTGCATTATTTGAGCAACATACAAGATCTCGCTATACCAACGGTCACCTAGCTTTAACCTAAAGGGACCTGCTGTATCTATAACAGCCCTTACCATATGGTGGCTAACTTGGATATTTATAGAAAATTCAGTGACGGGTTGCATGTGCCACACCGTCACCTCTTCCATAATATCTCCCTGCTGGTGGGTTGCGCCGTCCATACCTGTGGCCCAGGTTTTTCAGTCAGTAGGGTCAACACCAGAAGTGCTGCTAGCCTGGGATTTGGGGTTGCTAGCCTTGATTGCAGTCCCTTGAGTTGAAGTATAAATCTGGCCTTGTTGCTTTTCACAGGCCAGTTAGTGTGACCCCCTGCTTGTTTAAATTCTCCTTCAGTGGATTTGTGCATTTTTCCCCAATATCTGGTCAACCTTTTTCTTCAGCTGGCTCTCCAGTTCTGTCAGGGCCTCCAGAAATCATCCCCTCGCGGGCTGGGTGCTTCAGTCGACATTTGATTAACCATCTGGTTGACCAAGCTCTCTGTCTAGCCGAGACTCCATTTGCTTAAGAGCTGTTGTGATCGTGTATACTTATGTTTTATACAATGGACAAAACTTACCACTCTAAAGGGCCTTGAGCAGTGGATAATAAAGGAAAAAGGGTCTAAGGCAAGATAAAAGAATCAACCACCATGCCTTACCTCAGCTAACTACACTGCGCCTGCGCGCCAGAAGAAACAGGTCACTAAAAAATCAAAGAGCGGAAACCTCCCCACTCAAATATTAGAATCGGGATCCCATGGATATTAAAAAGATAGTTTCTTTTGCTGTTCATTATAAATTATGTACATAATATACACACCTAACAACCTTTTGACATTGTTGAAAGTTTCTCACAGCCTCTTTCCACTGAATTCTCTGACTAAACTGGTGTGTATAAATTACATAGTCAATAATGTCCTTGACACACAAAGTAAGTGCTGTTCTTTCACTTCACGTTTTATTTCCACACTGGATTTACACAAAGAAATACGTGTATTTCCACCACATTTAATTTTCTCTTTGATTTTTAAATGACTGCTATTATTGAGGTTACATTTCCACGCTACACAAAGTACGTGTATTTCCACCGTATCTTATCTTCTTGATTTTTACAGCAGTACTTATATTAAATTTCCATACTACACAAATACGCATATTTCCACCAAATTGTATCTCATGTATTACATCAAGTACGTGCAATACATGTAACGCTGCCCTCTCCTCGAGATTACGCTCTGAGTATGGTCACTACCACCAATAAAGCTGCTAGGCATTCAGCGCTGTAATCTTTAGTAGCTCATCTTTTGCACACCCTCTCACCCGAGCCTCCTCCTGAGCTGTTAGACCAGTGAATGATGGTGATGACCAGTCCTGCTCGTTGGCATACTTAAAGTATGGTGCATCGCTTTCCAGAAGGATACGGGAGGGATCTGCTGTAAAGCTGAGCGGCTATCTGCCTTGAAATCAGCCCTCTGCACCATCAGGCTATATCAGAAATGTGTGTTAGGGAAGTACCCGAACCACAAATCCACATCTTCCATGGTGCCGTTGAAACGGTGCAGGTGAATCTTCTGTGGCTGTAGGGCTGCCTTACAACGGTAGAACATCTTGAAGTACGAGCTGCTACTGTCCTGCCCTCGTCCTGGCCGGCAATGGAGCATGAGCACCAGGTGTGAACGGCTTTCCGGAAGTCCTAAAGCCTTGTCAAACACAGTGCGTTGTAGAGGTAGGTCCTTCTTTGTGCCGTCTATTCCTATCTCTCTCAAACCCACCACATCACACTCATCCATCTTCTCCCTAGGCCACCTAACCACACTGTCCTCGTGCACCTTGGATGGGTGTATGCCAATCACTGACACAACCCTCTCCTTCCTCAATTTCGCAACTTGCTGCCTGGTAAGATAGATCTCTGGATCACACCAGACAACAACCGCTCCATTGACTTCAACCTGTTGGGTGTGACCTACAAGGTTTCATCGCCTGCAAGGCCTTGTGGTAGTTCCACGGCGTAATCTGTATCTTCTGACAGAGCCTGTCCAGATGAAAGTGAGAATCCGCACACTTGAAACTCTGTGCTTCCTTCTGTGATTGCACCCTATGGTCATCATCCTCACCTCCAGCCACATCCTCCTCTCTCACCTCATCCACTACTTCCATGTCACTGAACTGAGGCTCAGGACTAGGTGCAGGTGGCCAGGATCTTCTTGGAGATGTCGATACTGGGCACCTCACTTCCAGCTCTTCATGCCTCTCCTGTAAACCGAATCGATGCATGAAGTCATAGTGTCCCCTCTCGCCCAACAAGATAACCACTTGCAACATCACCAGGTAGTGAAATACACAACTGGGAGAATTTATTGGAGAGCATGTCATATTACCTGGAATAGCAAGTCCCAGAGCACCCACAACACCCACCACCACACTGCTGGTCCAACGATTAAACTTATTGTTCTCCTGCCCTCTCAGATGACCAGAGTTGTTAAGATACCGGACAAGATCATCCACATCTGCAGTTGGCCCAACCAGTTCTCTAGCCAGGTATCTTAACGCTTCTACACGCGTTCCTGTCCTGGTGTCCTGTCCTTCTTCCATAGCTAGTCCTGTGGGGTAATGATACCTAAATGTGTGACCCTTCTTACAGAAAAAGTTGAATTTACACCAGGGCACCGGACACTTCTTGAACTTTGGAGTCTTTGTTGGTGTGGGCTTGTCCTGGCTACAAGAAGTACTTGCAGCCTCTTTTGGCACTCGCTCTTGCTTCTGTTCTGCAGCCGCATCCTTGCTACAAGAAGTACTTGCAGCCTGTTTTGGAACTCGCTCCTGCCTCTTCCTGTGGACGACCACAATGAGTACTTGTGGCCTCCACTACCGAAGCACTCGGCCCAACCTCATATGAAATTTTCCTGCAGGAGTCTGCAAGCTTGCTCCTCATATCCTTCGCCTTCAGGCACTCTCATAATTGATGTCACTGCTTTTGGCACAAGTTGCAAAGGCTGGCACAACGGCAATCTTTTTAGCTCACCTGAGCACGAAGTGCTCAAAGGTGAGCTTTTGTGATCGCCCTGTGTCCATCGTTTGTCGGCGTCTGCGTCAACAGTTTGACTGTTAACACTCTAGAGGTCACAAATTTGAGCCAATCTTAATGAAACTTGGTCAGAATGTTACCCTCAATGAAATCTTGGATGAGTTTGATATTGGGTCATCTTGGGTCAAAAACTAGGTCACCAGGTCAAATCAAAGGAAAAGCTTGTTAACACTGTAGAGGCCAGATTTATAACTGTATCTTCATGAAACTTGGTCAGAATGTTAATCTTGATGATCTCAAGGTCCAGTTTGAATCTGGGTCATGTGGGATCGAAAACTAGGTCACCAGATCAAATCAAAGGAAAAGATAGTTTACACTGTAGAGGCCACATTTATGACCATATCTTAATGAAACATGGCCAGAATGTTAGTCTTGAGGCTGTTTAGATCAAGTTTGAATCTGGGTCAGGTGGGGTCAAAAACTAGGTCACTAGGTCAAAGGAACAGCTTGTTAACACTCTAGAGGCCACATTTATTACTGTATCTTTATGAAACTTAGTCAGAATGTTAATATTGATAATCTTTAGGTCAAGTTGAACCTGGGTCATGTCAGGTCGAAAACTAGGTCACCAGGTCAAATCAAAGGTAAAGCTTGTTAACACTGTAGAGGCCACATTTATGACTGTATCTTTATGAAACTTGGTCAAAATGGTAGTCTTGATATTCTCTAGGTCCAGTTTGAATCTGGGTCATGTAGGATCAAAAACTAGGTCACCAGATCAAATCAAAGGAAAAGCTAGTTTACACTGTAGAGGCCACATTTATGACCATATCTTAATAAAACTAGGTCAGAAGGTCAAATTCAAATCTGGGTCAGGTGGGGTCAGAAACAAGGTCACTAGGTCAAAGGAAAAGCTTGTTAACATTCTAAAGGCCACATTTATGACTGTATCTTCATGAAACTTGGTCAGAATGGTAATCTTGATGATTTCAAGGTCCAGTTTGAATCTGGGTCAAGTCGGGTCAAAAAATAGGTCACTAGGTCAAATTAAAAGAAAAGCTTGTTTACACTTTAGAGCCCACATTTATACCATATCTTAATGAAATTTGGTCAGAATGTTAATCTTGATGGTCTTTAGGTCAATAGGTCAGGTGAGCGATACAGGGCCTTCATGGCCCTCCTGTTTTCATAATGCCGCCACTTCCAGCAACCTGATCCAAACTTGATCTTCCTCTCTTCCCACATGATTGGGGACCATTTCCGGGATCACTTTGGTGCCACTGCCGTCCATCACTCACTAGAAGAACTAGGAGACCTCCCCTTGGATCCAGATCCCTCACGACTCTCGATACTGGCAGGGCGACTATGGGAAGTACCCGAAGCCCCCTCAGCAGCTCTTCTGCATGCTGACCTCCCAGGACCACTCCTATCCCCGTCTGGAGGTCTTGGCCGTCCAGAATGAGTGCGTTCCCATCTGGGGATCACTCCAACGTGGTGTTCAATCCACCCATCTGACGCCCATCCAAAACCTCCCTGGTAGCAGAATCCAGACACGTCAGAAAACCACTGACCGTCTACTTTCTCCACTGCCAAGGCCACCTGTCCTAACAAGACATTAGTCCTCTATCAGCTTCTCCGGCTCCCATAGCCTCCCCTCCTCCGTTGCTTTCTCGATTTCTTTCAAGGCCTCTCTAGGCATGACTATAGATTTACAGGTTTTTAACTAGATACGGATTTTTGACTAGATTTGAATTTTTAGCTTTTACACCAACACTCTGAACTCTGAAAAAGATACATGAAAATGGATTTGGCCCTGTAGCTTCGTCACTGGAACCATGCGAGCTTGAACTCTCCAGCCTTGCATTTGGAGCATAGTTGATGTGAGAGTTTTTCATCATAAAACTCTCGTCTGGACAGGACAGCAAGGGTTTCCGGAGTAATATTACTGCTACCCTGCCTTACAGCTGTAATTGCATTGGCCAACCTCTTATCAATCCCAGGTATTTGCTGACCGGCAAAATTTATCTGGATCGTTGGCACCGTTGTAAGATCTGCTCCCCCAATTGCCATGTCAGATTATTTGTCCAAGTGCCAGTAAGGGAACTATGTTTTCAGGGCTCTTGTGAGTGGGCAACTTGAACGAAATAGTTGCTTTGGAACTTCAAACTTTGCTCAAATATAACCTCAAAGCGAAATGCAAGTCGCCCGATTTTCTTTGATATCTGCACTCGCTTATTACCGCTACCCAGACTGTTGACAATTTGCACGGTGTCAAAATGAGTGTTCAATACACAAACACATGCCAATAGCATAATTTAAACTCCGCCTACTTCAGGTACTTTCGAGATTTTCCTGAGAAGTGTGAAAGCGAATCAAATTATCTGATACACCGGAGTCAATTGTGTTCAGCCAGTTACCGGTAGCAACGCAGTTACGTCTTTGACACTTTGCGTTTAATTGTCAACATGTTAGAGTGCAAAAAATAATGTTTTATAAAAGAAATTGCTGATTAACCAAGCGATTAATTGGAATATTGTACACAATTATTTGTTATCTGTGGTAAATAAGAAGAACATGTAATGTATGAACAACGTTAAATTGAATTCCATCGATGAATTGATTTGAATATGTATTTCAAGTTTACACAGTTTCCTTTCAGTTTTATTTGAGTGAGATACTGTTCACCGAGGTGGTGACTCGATGTTAATAATTTAAAGACGCTCGCTACAGTTTCGTAATTTTTTCTCAATAATAGATTTTAATGAAATGTTTTGTATTAAAAGATCATGTTATGATGTATTGAAAAATGAAATAAAAATACTAGGTCACCAGCTTTGTTTCAATTTAATTTGCCCCTAGATATGGTGCTATTTTTAACATTTTTCAAAATTTCTATACTCCTAAAATATATTTCAGTAAAGTACAATAATCAGCATAAATTTGATATCTAAGCATTTTTATAACGGAAAACAATATATCTATTTGAAACATGCTCAGAGAGATCAAAAGAAAATGATTTTGTAAAGAAAGGAATACTTGTTCAGCAGACCCAAGGGCTATTTTTGCATATTTTTGTCAATTTTAAGTTGGTACTTCTGCTATTTTATCGAGTTCCACATAATAGTATTTAATCAAATTCTGCACATACCTTTGGTTATGTCTACCTAATGTAAAACAAAAAGAAAATTGATAGGTCACCATATTAGATTTCGCTTAAATCAAATTACGAGGTGGGGTGTGGCGGGCATTTATACAACACAGGTTGGTAGGAAATACTCTTTCAGTGTTTGAGCAAATGACTTAAGAGATATATCAAATCATCAAACGGCAGATTTCTTAATTATAAGCAGATTTTAAGGTGTTTCTGAAGTATTTTGATGTCATAGAAGATGAAAGTTTCCTCCTTTCTCCAAACAAAACCTATAGTTTACGAATACGGATGTACGGTATGGGTAAGGTACGGGATTAGAAACAGCTGTGATATAATGCAGAGTTGGAGCACGGGTATGAATTACAGACTCCAGTATATGTCGGATTGAAGCAATTTGAACTAAAAGCACTTTAAATGTATATATTTTGTAACCATGGTGATACTTTCCCTAACCTGTAGTCAGTATATTATACATTAAATGCATGCGAACATACAATAATTTGCGCATTTTTGCCATACGCGACATTAGATAATCACTTCCGGGCATGCGCAGAAGGCTGCTCCAACTCTGCAATGAGCTACATCGATTAGAAACACAACCAAATTGGCACGATGTTGGGGTAAATATCAACCCGTACGGAAAAACTGTAGCTAGCGCCTTTAAACACCTCATTCAAGATATAAACCAAAAATCGGCCGGTTAGATTTACAGCATCGGCTTGAATTTTGAAAACAACTTTTTTTCAGAATTTTGTAATGAAACAATAGCCACTGTATGGGAAATGATCTAACTAAGAAAATAATAATGGTCACATCAATGTTTTTTTTATCTAGAAACAAGAAAATTACAGCCACCTTCGAATCACTCAACAGCATTGCGGTATGAAAAGTCCTTCACATTACCAACATTTTTTCTAACCACACTCTCCGCGTAGTCCGCAGAATCGGTGTCTGATCCTTCCACAAACAATTCAAAGGATTGCAGCCATTGCTTCAATAGTACACCTTGTTGTGATTGCTCAGTGTATATTAAATTTTTCAAGACCATGTAAGTCAATAAAATTTGCCATATTTCCAGTTCCAAATCTTTTCAGTTCAACTGTCGAATTTAATCTCTAAAATAAATTTAAACAAGTTTTTTACTTCACCTGTCACATAGTGACAGGGTGAGCTTTTGTGATCACCCTTCATCAGGCTTTCCAGTGACTTTTGAAGAAAAAATAGGAGAAAAGTAGGAGCCTCTAACATAAAAAAGTAGGAGAAAAGTAGGAGGAAAGTAGGAATCAGATCATTAAAAGTAGGATCTTGTAACGGTCAACTTACCATTTGATCTTCTAATTACTCACATGTGCCATCATGTAAACACTTGAAATGAACTCATTCTTTGGTGTATGAAGCTGTTTTCATTCTCATCAGGTTCTGAAGTCAATGGAAGTGCTGCCATCAACCTAAAATTTTTTTTTCATTTTATTATTCAAACTGAACATTTTTACATATCATAAATCACAATGTTATATAAAAGCTACTGTTCTAGGGAGATATATTGAAAACTTTAAGCATTATGTTTCACAACTGGGCCTTAATACTACGCCTGAAAAGTTCTTTGAAACATATAGATTTTGTCCAAAAATAAGCCAAGTGTTTTCTGCTCATCTTCCCTAGAACAGTCTAGTTAATCTAGACAGTACAAAGTGATTATGTGTAGCTCTTTATATAATTACAGGCAATGGTATTATTAAAGGCACTATAAGCCACAAAGCATCTAAATGATACAGCAAAGTAAAGTATCATGCATTAGCAATAACATTTTCTAAAATGCAAGGTCAAGTAGATTTTAAAATGTTAGCTGAAAACATTGACATACAAGTACTAATCTAATACTAAAACAACCAAACATGTATTTTCTACATCTAGCAAGCCATGCCCCATTTTAAAAATAACCCTAAATGATGGACTTAGCAGATATGAATGTTGTGCACTGTATTAATATATTGTTAACATCAGTTTAACAACAATATTCCTATACATGATTGTGTCACACCATATTAAAGCTATATAACCAAGAGCTGGTTTTGTGGCTTATCCTCTCTCTGTATAGTCAATTTCCTTTCTTGTTTGATTTACTTGAGTCCAATGATGTTTTCTGTTTGTACATAAAATTGTCAAGCATCTTTTGCCGCTTGCAATCAATGTCTTGCCTTTTTTCTCTGCAACATTCCAAAGCATCACCAACCTTATCAAGGTTTGATTTGGCAACCTGTAACAATCCTTGTGCTATGTCTAATTCCTGGAAGTCTTTCTTCTTTATTGCTTCAGAAAGTCTATTATTTGCTTCTGCAAAGACATGCTTTGCTTTTGACAGATCATCCTTTAACTGCTGTTCACTCTTCTTTACTTCTTTTTCTTTTTCCCCTAATTTTCGTTTTCTTTCTTCATTCAGCTTCAGTGACTGCTGTTCTTTTTCTCTTTGTTCTTTCAATGCTTGTTTTTTACTTTCAGTCAATCTAAATTCAGCTTTTTCTGTCTCAATTCTATCCTTATACTTCTGATAGGACTTGGCAACAGAAGACTGTAGATCTTTGGTCATTGGAATGTCTGTGACCTTACCCTTGTACATACCAACAGCATCCCTAGTCAACCTGAGGCCATTCAGGGATTCTTCAGACAATAGTGTTCTTTCATTAGTTAACAGTTTCTTATTGATAGACAGACTTCTTTCGACATCTGCATTCCCATGACTTATGCACAAACAGCTTATCACTAACTTTCTCAGATTTTTATACTTTAGACGACCTGATGGTGTTTTCCTGCTCAAGACATAGCCCCAATAATGATCTATTCTATCAATCTCATCCTGGTCATTATATATCTTGCTATCTGGAATATCATCTGCTCTATACAACTTCCATTCATCCCTGATTAAAGGAACTTCTTCTTTTGAAATACCTGGCAGAGTCTCTGATAGCCTTTTCAAGTGTTTAAAGGCACTTTCCTGCTCTCTTACTTCTGGATGTAAACACTGAATATTTTTTACCAAAGCAACATCAACCGGAAGCTTTTTAGCCAAGTAACTTGTTACTTCTTGATAAAATTTCCTCATGTCATATTGCAGACTTTTCTGCTTTCCTGAGTCAAGCTTAGATAACGTCTTCTCAGTGTCACTACCAACTTCCATCTCTTTCAAATCAAGACAGTTGTTCAGATCTTTCACATCTAATTTAACCAGTTTAGATCCGATGGCATCTGCAACAATGTCATGTTTGACAAATCTAAGCATCAATGTCCTAATAAGGTCACAGGCTTCTGAATACAACATGTGAATTAGAGGCTCTTGCTTTTGGAACATGATCAAAAATCTTTCAAAGACTGGCCCCACACTAATAAGAAACTGAATCTGTGCTAGAATTTCTTTGGACTTCAGCTTTTCACAAATCCTGAGGTACCTAGAATTCTTCTTCAGATACTTGTCAGTTCCTTGATCTTTACTAATCTGTGGTAGCACTTTCAAGAAATATCTACTAGAACCCTCCCAATGCTTGAGTAGTCTTCCAAGAGCGGGTATCAATGTCAGCCACCTACACTGAACGTGTCTTACAAACATGTTTTCATCAAGATTAAGGTCTTCCAGCACTGCAGCATAATCTTCTCTCTGACAGGTGTGTGATTTAAACCACTGAAAGAGGTCGATGGCTAATTCCTCTGCATCCTCACCATAGACATTAAGACCTTTTCTGAATCCATTGTGAACAGCATGTATAGAACATGGAACAAATTCAGTAAGTTCAGGTAGACCGAGAGAAGCTTTATGTGTATTGACATGGTTCCAAACAGTCTTATTAACATTGGGACCATCACTCCCAAGTGATACTAATAAATCTAAAGGTATCTGATAAGGTGTTTCATTCAAAGTATCAATTAAGCCTGTCCTACATCAACACCTTTGGCATGACCAAACAGTTCACTCTTTAAAAACATAGTGCTTATTTCACCTTTCTCTTCATTCCAAAACCTGATTAATATATCACACTGTTTCATATTTTGGACTGTACCAGTTTCATCAAACTGAATTGTATATGGTATCTTATCAGTTGCTATTTTATTTGCTATAGTCTGTCTAAAATAAGGACCAAGCCCATCTGATATCATATATGATACTTTTGATTTACTCATTGTAAAGTCCTTTGCCACAGAGCTACCTGGGAACATGCTTTGGAATAACTCTGGTGTCCCATCACAAGAACTGTATGTGTAACCACTAGCTGCTACTTTAAACGCCCACAGTGTCTCTGCTTTACAAACTTGCTCCTTATGGGATAATGACTGGAGCTGAATGATTGAAGATTTTTTCTCGGTATCACCTCCTCCTTGAGAAGTACTTGCAACAACACTGCTCTGTTTTTCAACAAAGAACTTCTTCTGGGAGCATGAATTTCTTAATTTCATATTATCTTTGTGCTTTTGTCCATCAGCATGGTTCATAAGTTGCCCAACACCAGTATTGGAACATGAAATTGATTTATCACAAATAAAGCAGAAGCCATTCAAGTTAGATGGACGAATCCTTTCTACACCACTGATTAAGTTTGTGTCCATTTTTATCAATCTTATTAAGCCAAGAAGCATTAAAATGAGTCTTTCCACCTGGCATAGTTAGTATCTATGTTAAAGGATGTTAGTTTATCTTTGGTACATCTAGACTGTTAGTTGACACCTGCAAAATATATCAAGTTAGCTCAGCTACTACAAGCATTAATGTTTGCAGCTGATACTTCAAAAGCTCAAATGTTTTCTTAAAACATTTTCAGTGGCTTAGAAATATTTTCATGTAATTATACATCAAAATATAAATTACATTTGAGAGAAGTACCAGTAGCAAACTGATCAGGTTAAGGCATCCCAGCACTGCTACAACAAATTCTTATCCGGCTTAGCCAGATAGAATTATAGTTGGTCACTACAGTTATGTTCTACCTTAACCTATGCTTAGAGTGAACAGAAACATTATAATGCACTTTGAAATAGTGAAATTCAGATCACAATATTTTATGTTTTAAAAGATGTCTTTAGAAAATTGGGTCTAAGTCAAAGTACAGTGTATCATTTCTGTTCACCCAATTCCCTCAGTTTGCACATCATTGGGAAAGAGTTACAGTGCACAGCAATCATATCTGTTAGCCTACTTGTGTTCAAATGTGTATCTCTTTACCTTTAGAAGACAATATTTGCTGGATCCGGCACTGAAGATTCCCTAAGAGGTCAATGGCAGCATGTCCAGTAGTCCAATCAGAGCCTGATGAGTAGCTATCACACCATAAATCATATAACACAATTCATTCTACAAATAGACTAAAGCATAATCATGTTAACTACTTAATTTAAAATTTCATTGAACATGTTTTAATTTTTTTTTATTTTGAAAATATCAAAAAAGTAGGAGAAGTAGGAGTTTTCTGAGAAAAAGTAGGAAAAATGTAGGAAGGGATCTAAATAGTAGGAAAAGTAGGAAAAAGTAGGACTACTTGAAAGCCTGCTTCATCCATCCACAATTTCTTGTGAACACAATAGAGACCACATTTTGCAATCAATTTTAATAAAACTTGTACACAGTTTGTATTGGCATAATATCTTGGTTCTTTTCGAAAATTGGCCAGATCCTACCAGGTGTCCAAAGATATGGGCCCTTTAAGGGCCATGTAAAATTTGCCATTTTTGGCTTTTGAACATGACAGAGACCACATTTTGCAACTGATTTTAATTAAAATTGCGCACAACTTGTATTGGCATAATACCTCGATTCCTTTCGAAAACTGGCCAAATCCCATCATGAACATGTTTGAATGAAAAATACTAAAACCTTTCAGTATGCAGAAATCTGCTTAATATCTGTTTATTATATTTAGAGCAAATTTTTGCTTTTTAGATATGTGCAAAATATATACCTTTAAATATGTGAACACATTTTTGTTTTCGGCATTTTCTATCAGGGTATGTCGAATTTTTTAGATAACAGAAATTTGTTTGCTAAGGACTTTATCAAGTATATTATACAATCACATGACTTGACAGTTTTCTGATCCTGCATTCCTAACGTTATATTACCGTATTTTCCCGAATTAAGGCCCCCCCCCCCTCTAATTAATGCCCCCCACCCATTTTGGAGGGGAAAAAAGTCAACAAGAACGGGAAAAAATCACCTACCTCATTTTTATAAGTCCACATAATAAGTAATTTACAGTACTAAAGTCCAGTGTATTAAAAATTAAACACACTTTTCAACAGTCCATGTACCGTAAGTCCAAAACATTTGTACTAAGTACGGTACGTAACAGAAAATTAAACGGTAAATACATTTTTGATTTGTTTTTATACCACTCGCGCAAACGCTTCCTGCCGACTTTAAACAAACTTGCAGCAATGTGTTGACGATATACCCTTTTCTTCGGCAGTTTTAAGAACTTTTAATTTAAAAGCAGGCACAGCAGCGTGTCAAACCATTGACATTGTGTATTGCGCAATTAGCTACCCGCATGTTCTAAGGAAAATGTTATCGGAGTACACAGCTGTTTGGGTCATGACGTAATGTGTAGTGTCGCGAGCGTGTCAAAAAGCCAGACATGGAATACACGAGGTACCGTATTTAAATGCATAAAAGACACACTGCATTAAATTGGATGCCAAATAATTACGTTTTGGGGGGATTAAACAACACAGAAACACTTTACAGCTAGTTTGAACGATGTTTTTAAGTTTTGTAAAAATTTTCATTTTTTATTTTTTTACCTCAAATAAACGCCCCCTCTTTGGAAAATGTAACGCCCCCGGGGGCGTTAATATGGGAAAATACGGTATTTAATGAGTAAGATATATAAAACTAAGAATGGCATGTTGGAAAAATTCTTGCTTTTCATGTCCATATGATATCAATAGTTTGTATACATATATGGAGTACCTTTTGTAAAGTGTTTATATACTTTAAGATGTACCTTTTTGGTGCCTTATCCTTGGAAGTGCTGGAATCTGCCTGTCTGTGGTGTCAGGCAGTTTTTTTTTTTAACTTATTGTGGAGTTCCCCATATTTAATTCAATCAGCCTTTAAAGTTACTGCATATTCAGTTGCTCCTTCTGTAGTTTTTATTGAGAGGCAAAAGTATTTGTACATTTTTCCTGCCTCTCCCATCGTCTTTTCTGTTGAAAGAGTGTCATCAGTTGAAGACAACCTAGCCCTCTCGGTGATTTCCTTAAACTCTTTTTCTTGTCTGTTACATTTTGAAAACCCAGTGTAATACGGTAGTATTTTACTTTGCCTAACTTCTTTGCTTAATATCACATATTAAGGTTCATGTGGGGAAGTTGGCAGTTACTTGCGGAGAACAGGTTTGTACTGGTACAGAATCCAGGAACACTGGTTAGGTTAACTGCTCGCCTTTACATAACTGAAATACTCTTGAGAAACGGCGTTAAACCCAAAACAAACAAACAAATCAACAATGACTTGGATGGTGTTTATGAAAATTGCAAACATTGCCAGAGCTCTGACCTAACTGAGATGTTTACATTGATAGCAACTTTGAGGAAGTTTATTAACAAGGGTTGTCAGAAGAGACAGTGTGCTTCACTGTTTGGTGCTTATTTAATTAGCGAAATAGGGCATATCTGAGGAAACTAGAGCTATCACTGGAGTGATTAATATGCCCAATGTTATGATGTGTGACAACAATTTAAGTCTTAGTCAAATTCATTTAGTAATATTAACAGCGATAGCTATAGAGCTATAACTATATAGTTTCAATCCAGTTTTTACATTAGTCTTGGAGATTGTATCTTGCATGCAAAACTTTAACCAGGATTCCAAAAATCCAAAAAAATGGGCAAAATTTGGACAAAATGCATGTCAGATATATGGATCTCGATGCGATCACCTATTTAATAACCCTCGAAACACACATGAAGTTTCAGTTGAATATCTACATTAGTTTAGGAGATAGGAACTTGCACGCAAACCTTTAACCAGGATTTTTTAAGTCAAAAAGGGGGCATAATTCGGCCAAAATGAATGAGTTATGGAACTTGATCCTGTGAAGTTGGTTATTGACCTAGAAAATAAAAACAAATTTAAAAGCTGTATGCCTTTAAATGATAGCTATATGTACTTTCATGCAAAACTTCAACCAAGGTGTGACGCCAACGCCGATGCCAGGGTGAGTAGAATAGCTGGACTATACTTTGAACAGTCAAGCTAAAGACAAGAATTAGTTCAAAGGTTTTTTGTGATCTTTTTATATGGCATAACATATTGAAAGACATATGTCAGTCAAAACAGTTAACAAAAACAAATACATGTAGTTAGTTACACTCAAAGAAAATACATACAAAAGAATCTCTTTAGACAAAATGTGAGAGATAACTATTTTTCATTTATGATCACTTTTCTACTTTGAAAATTTTGGTTAAGTGGCAAGTCAAGAACCTTTTTGTGTTTATGTAATTGTAAGTTAAACTTAGTAGTCGCAACTTGACCGCGATGGTTGACCTTAGGCTGATAATTCATATCGATTACTTCATTGTAGAAATGTGGTATGCATAGGGTAGCCATGTATTTAAATTTATGAATGCAATGAGATGAAGCGTTTTACGTACACTCCTTTTCAATAATAGGTTATACCTCATTATGTATTATAATTCAAAGGTCAACCAACGGGGTCAAGTTGCGTCCACTATACCGAATCTTGTTGACCCTTTTGCATTTATGTCATTGTTAGTTATGCAGTCATGTTGACCCTTTTGCATTTTTTATGTCATTGTAAGTTATGCAATCCTGCTGACCCGTTTGTGTTTATTTATATCCAGGGTTCATACAGATCTTGGATACAAGAATTCCATGACTTTTCCATGACATTGCCTGGTTTTCCATGACGCAATCCAAACATACGAAACTCGAAATAAATGCAATGATACACTCATTTTATTGGTATACAAAGACTTTTATTTCAAACTATTTGCAAAATAAGACTTCAGATGTTTTTTTTTTTCTTTTTCAAGAGTAAAGTTAAGTTCCAACAGCTGTTTACTCTTTTTGTTTTAATGGTCAAGTTTAAGGTCCAACTGCTCTAATTCCTGTTGCTTTTCTTTAGCAGTCCTTCTCAAAGAGTTAGCTTGGGTCACAAATGCTATCTTTCCTGTGGTTTCTGCTTTGTCACACAATTTTTCACTTGCAGAAGTTAAATCTTGAACCTCCTGTTCAAGCTTAGTCTTTTTCAATTCTGACATTTCTTCCAGAACATGTTTTCTTTTCCAAAGTTCAATTGCTGATCTTTCTTGTTCCCTGGTTTTCTCCAAGTAAGTCTCATACTTTAGCCTTGCCCCCTTGACAGATACAAGTAATTCTTTACTTAAGTCAACATTCTGAATACCTCCTACAGACTTAACATGGTCACAGATGAGTCTTTGAGCAACCACAGTTTCATGTTTCATATTCTCAACCTCTACTTCTTTGTTCACACTGAAACCCCTCTCAACTGCAGCCTGCATGTCCATGTGATAAGGTCAGAAGCATTTTTACAAGTTCAAGCAATTCTTTGTATCTGTCCATCTCCTTGGACATGCATTCATAAAAAAGTTCATCTACTGAACTCTTTGCTTTGTCAAATTCTTTAGATTTTTTGGGATTTCTTCCAGAAATTACTGATTGTTTGATTACGCGTTTAAATCTGGATTTTTCTGATATTAAATTAAAACAGATGTAATCGTTTTATGCTCATACAGACTTATTCCAGATCACTTTCCTACTTTCCATGACCATTTTTAAATTTTCCATGACAAAATGCAAAAATTCAATTTTCCCTGACTTTTCCAGACAAATCTCGTTTTCCCTGACTTTTCCAGACCTGTGCGAACCCTGTATATCATTGTAAGTTGTGCAATCTTGTTGACCCTTTTACATTGTTTTGTGTCATTGTAAATTATGCAATCGTGTTGACCCTTTTACATAGTTTTGTGTCATTGTAAATTACGCAGTCGTGTTGACCTGTTTGTGTTTATTTATGTTATTGTAAGTTAAGCAAAATTATTGCCCCTATTGTATTTTTCAATGTTCTTGCATTCATTTATTTAACTTTTTTTGTGTGACAAGTAAATATACAGTGCTGTTCTTTGATAGCTCTTGTTAGACTGTGTATCTTGTTAACAGAACTTTGAAATGCATTATAATTTGAGCCGTGCCATGAGAAAACCAACATAGTGGGTATGCGACCAGCATGGATCCAGACCAGCCTGCGCATCCGCGCAGTCTGGTCAGGCTCCATGCTGTTCGCTTTTAAAGCCTATTGGAATTGGAGAAACTATTAGCGAACAGCATGGATCCTGATCAGACTGCGCGGATGCGCAGGCTGGTCTGGATCCATGCTGGTCGCATACCCACTATGTTGGTTTTCCCATGGCACGGCTCAATTTTTATTTTAAAAGTGTACCATTTTTAAGGGCAAACAAAGCATGTAAGATGTATTGATAGTAAAACGCCATGATGATTGAGCGTTTAAAATTTCTATCGAACATTTTTCATTCTCTTATGTTTTTACAGCCCAATGTAATTTTTGTGCTATTTGTGACTTGTCAATTGACATTTTCCTTCTAGTTTGATAAAAGCATCGTTCTAGTACAGTAGACTTGCCTATTAAGTAATGTAGCAGATTGTTGATATGAAAGATATATGGAAATTTGACTACATCATGTAATCTTAACTGATACTTATTACATTTGCTGTTCTTTACAATACATTCATCGATTTCTTGTTGCTTACCATACACATGTATTTTGTTGTTGTTTTGTTGTTGATACAGATTGTGTACTAAGATAAGAGATGTATTTATCATTAAGGATACCTTGTCAGTTAAGCAGATTAATATTGCCACTGTTACAGTAGTATCTGATATTTAGTATTGTTTTGACAGGCGTACAGTAAATCGAAATATACATTTAAGTACTACTCTCGCACGTTATTTGTAACAATAACATGTTAAATGTTACAACTTGCATGATCGTAAGAGGTGACTAATAGGGTCTTAACACTTGGTTTTGCAGTAACTCTGTGATTCCAGCAGGTGTGCAAATTTTGATTCCATACCTCATGTTTTAATTCGATGTAAATGAGATGTGGAACCAAAATTTGCAGTCCTGTTTGGCGCCATATGACCTATACTGTGTTGGTGTGCTGTAAAACCCAAATAAATAAATAAATAAACAACTGAGAAAAGGGGAATCGGGTAGAGAAACCATTATCCATGACAAAATGGTTGTACTACTTTTGAATCGTATTGATTATAAAGAAAACCCTGAATTACTAATAAAGACATAATCGACTTTTCCGATAATGTTTTCGTTATCGTTCTCTATTTATAATAGAAGTACATGTCACTTGAATTCTCGTATCAAATAATAAATGGGTTTTGTTGATCTGTTCAACTGACACATTATCCTAAATGGTTAGTAGCTGCACAAAATCAAGATTGTCTTGCAATTACTATAAGAAAGAAAACAATTATTAACAAATATTCAATGCATGTTACACTATGTAATTAGAGAGGTTAATAAATAAAACATGTATACAGAATTTTCTCTAAGTGCAGAAAGTTACAAATTTAGAACACCGGCTGTACTGTCAATTTTTATGTACAGAAACATACTGAAAACAAGAGCTCGTCGAACACGAAATGCCCCCCTTGATGCATTCAGTAATTGCACAAGGAACAGAAATTGTAAACAAAAGTTCTACCATTCTGGTTCAATCTGACCTTGACCTTTAACCTATTAACCTAACGAGATCACAGAGTGATCTTGGTGCCCACCACTGAGCCATTTTTGAATGTTCCAAATTTCAAGACTAGCTCAAGGTCAAAATCAAGGTCAAATTTCATTCGTTACAAAACACTGTGCATGTGGTCCAAATTTGAAAGCTGTGGCTTCAGAAATGTGAAAGTAGGTCACTAGATCAGTTTCAAGGTCAGAGTTCATTTGGGTACATAAAACTATGCATGTGGTTCAAATTTCAAGGCTGTAGCTTGAGAAATGTGAAAGTAGGTCACTAGGTCAAAAGCAAGGTCAAATTTTATTTCAGAACACAAAACTATGCATTTGGTTCTAATTTGAAGCCTGTACCTTCAGAAATGTTAAAGTAGGTCACTAGATCAATCTCAAGATCAAAGTTCATTTCGGTCACTAGGTCAAGATCAAGGTCAACTCCTGTCAAGGTTAATCTTGCCACTCAAAACTATATATGTGGTCCAAATTTGAATGATATAGGTTACGGACATGAAGTTTCTAAGTTTTTCCCTATACAAGTCTATATGAACCATGTTACCCCCGGGGCAGGGCCATATTTGACCCTAGAAGGATAATTTGAACAAACTTGGTAGAGAATCACTAAATGATGCTACATTACAAATATCAAAACCCTAGTCTTTGTGGTTTGGACAAGAAGATTTTCAAAGTTTTTCCCTATATAAGTCTATGTAAACCATGTGACCCCCAGAGGAGCCATATTTGTCCCTAGGGGAATAATTTGAACAATCTTAGTAGAGGACAATTAGATGATGTCATATACAAAATATCAAAGCCCTAGGCCCTGTGGTTTTGGACAAGAGGTTTTTCAAAGTTTTTTCCTACATAAGTCTATATAAACCATGTGACCCCTGGGGTGAGGCCATATTTGACCCCAGGGGAATAACCTGAACAATCTTGGTAGAGGACCACTAGATTTTCCTTCATACCAAATATCAAAGCCCTAGGCCCTGTGCCTTTGGACAAGCAGATCAGAAACCATTTAACTGTTCCTGGCCAATGTGACCTTGACCTTTGACCTAATGACTTCATAATCAATAGGGGTCATCTGCTGGTCATGACCAACCTCACTATCAACTTTCATGACCCTAGACCTAAGCATTCTTTAGTTATCATCCGGAAACTATTCAACTGTTCAGGGTCAGTATGACCTTGACCTTTAACACACTGACTTCAAAATCAGTAGGGGTTACTGCTGGTGATGACCAACCTCCCTATCAACTTTTATGATCCTAGGCCCAAGCATTCTTGAGTTGCCATCCGGAAACGGATTGGTCTACATTCCGACCGACATCTGCAAAACAATATACCCCTGCTTTGAAGGGGGGCATAAAAATTGGTGTAATGATGCTCTTTAAAATTTGGTATGAACTAGCAAGTTCTGAGGGATTTGTTAATTTAACAATGTATGCTAGAAGATTTTTGGTGCTATAAATGGTAAATGACTTCACATAATTGTATGGTAAATTACTTCACATATTTGTATGGTAAATTACTTCACATATTTGTACAAATGCATGTACTGAAATTTCACATTATTTGGATATGAGGTTATTTCAACAGAATTACCAGAACTTGTAGTAACTGCACACTATACTCGTGTAGTCTTGTGAATATTTTAACTATGTCAGGTTTATATTGAAAAATAAAATGGAAACTTTAAAGGTTACTTTGTTTTATTTTGATTAAAGAAAAACGCTTCTATATCAAAGGTACAATCTCATAAAGATGAGGTAGAAACGTTATAAAAATGTATTACAGATTTCCAGTAAATACTTGCATTCTTATAATACTGTGAAATCATTTTTGTTGGCGTTAATGTCTGATGATTTAAGTCAAAATGTCTATTAAAGAGGAAACAAACTTGTGCGCTTTAAAGATAAAATAGCCAGTGTTTCCAAGACGACCTGAATGAGAATATTATTTGTTTGGTCATCATCAATACAATGTAATCAGTAAAACTTTATTCCTTACAAATTTGAATGATTTCACAGTATTAAGAAAGTATAATGGTATTTCTACTTCCTGTCATGTAAAAAGAGCTGGATACTGTAAAAGCAGAAATTTTCGTAAGGGTTTAATTTTCGCTATATTCCCGGGGCCCTACATCTCGCAAAAATTAATCCTCGCGTTATTATTCCCCATTAGTATAATTCAAATTCTAGTATGATTCCATTTTCACAATTTAGCGAATATTAAGCCTCATGAATATACTCAAAATTTAAAATTCACGAAATTTTGACTGACCCAGCAAAAATATGTGCTTTTACAGTAGTTGTCCCTCATCTGACATCTTCTGTCCAATGGTATGGTGAATTACATGTAAACTGAACATTGAAAACATAATTTATTTAAATACAGACATAATCTGGTTATAAAAACAATTTGTTAATACTAAAATTTTAATACCATTGCTAATAATATCAGTACAGCAGTAACCTCTGTCTGCTTTAACAGTTTCTGATTCATTAAAAGTATAGATATGTTGCTAAATTTTACACTGCATACTCATTTTCTTACTTTCCTCTTTCATTTTTCACAGGTATATTCAGTATATAACAAAAAAAAGTTTACTATAACATCAATGATGATCTTTGAGCTCGTCTTCAATGGCTCTCTGTTGAGCCTTAAGTTCTTCCATTCTAAGTCCTAGTGTAGAAATAACTTCTTTTCTTTGTTGATCAGACAGTTGATCCAGCAACTGTTTATACTCTGTTAGTGTTTCATCTACAGCTGTTTGAGCATCTTCAAGATCTTCAGAAAAATAAACTGTGCCATGACTTTCCCTCTGAAATAAAAAAAAATAGTTCAATCTGAAATTTTATTGATCCAAGAATGCTTAAATTTTCATATAATGTTAAAAGTTTCCCTATTCATCCATGCTACTTCATAAAATTCTCTTGATAACTAAAACTTTGGTAAAAGCAAACATGAAGCCTCTGCAAGATCTTTATAGACCTGCAACATAGTAACAGATTCACAGACACTGACTTTTTGCACATACCGTAATTATAAATTTGAAAAAAAAACAAAAAAACACTATCAAATGTGATCTTAGAGCAAAGCATTCTCTAGTTATTTGGCAAAAAAGTTCTAACTGTTCTGGGTCAGCGTGACCTTTGACCTACAGATCTCAAAATCAATAGGGGTCATCTACTGGTTGTGATCAACCTCCCTGTAAAGTTTCGTGATCCTAGGCCCAAGCATAATTCTCAAGTTATCATTCGGAAACAGTTTAATTGTTCTGGATCACTGTGACCTTGACCTACTGACATGAAAATCAATAGGGGTCATCTGCTCGTCATGACAAACCTCCCTATCCACTTTCATGATCCTAGGCCAAAACGTTCCCAAGTTATTGCAATTTTATCGCAAGTGTGTTTTAATAGAAATTTAAATTAACTTCCACCAAGATTTCTCTAACTTGATTATGAATGGCTGTTGAATGAGAAGGATGCAAGTTAACCAGGTCCCAGAAACGTCACAAATTAGCTACATGTATATAGCTAAATTAAGCTATATACAGCTATAATTAGCTATAAAACCAGTAACAATAATGCAAAATATGTCAAAATCAAATTCAAAATGGTCCCAATGATTTATAAGATGAAAGACGATAACACAAAACTAAGATTTTTTTCAGTCACATTTTCAATAAATGCAGCAATATTTTGCAATAAATCATTGAAGACTGTATCACTTGTGAGAATCATCATTGCACAAGACTAATTTAGTAATGACTTATCGCAGAAATTCGCAACATGTATTGAAACTGAAACTGCATCTATAGACCTTCGTTCTTTGTGATTTTTTTGTTTTTGTTTCATAAACCATTTGGATGGGATAATAATTGTTTTATATTTGATATAGACATATACTGAACAGTTGTTATTGGTTTTATTGCTATTTCTAGCTAAATATAGCCAGATTTAGCATAGATACAGCTAATTTATGCCTGTTCTGGGACCAGTTATAACAGAGCTACCAGCGCCGCATTACGGTTAAACATGTGAAAAAGAACATGAATAAAACTGTATATAGAATTACTATCGAGCTGAAAATTCGTGGTACTGTTTTGGAATCGGTGTTGTTCGGGTTTCTTCCAGTACACAATGCTCATAGTAATTAATCAGTAAGACGTCAATAGACGCTTGCTGTTTACGGTTGGCAAAAGCGTTTCGCTCACTGCTTTGAACGTTGAATAAAAATGTAAATGATTTAATGAGCGTCTGATAATAAGAATTTAGTGCTCAATACATTCTCTACAAAGAAAAAAACGATAAAAATACAATATTTTCAATGGGAAACGATTTTTGTCACGCTGCCATAACTGAAATTTATTATGTATACTTATATTTGTGATGATGACGTCATACTTCTACGTTACGAGTTCGCGGTGAAAACCAAAGGTCCGGAGTTCGAATCTCAGCGGAAGCCTTTTTTTTTTTTAATTTCTTTTTTATTTCAGTTTTTTTTTCTTTTTTTTTATGAGTTTTGAAATCATTTTAAAAAATAAAGTCATTCATGTGACATTTAACAAGTGTTTTCTTAGTGATGTCAGCTTCCAATGTACTGTCTGTACTAGATAAAACTAATTTTTTAAAAAGGTTTTGGAGTGTCTTAAGGACTATGCTATTTCGAAATTATGAATTAGGTGGGTGGGGTACATGATATTATTTCTGAGGAATTTCGAAGTTACTGTAAAACAAACGTTATTCCAATGTGACAATACATTAAAACCATGAAGTGCTGGTCTCTTACTTTAATTAAAAGACTAAAGTGAGAAAAGTTATCAGTATGGTTATGTCACAATTTTCGGTGCAAGTATTCTATGTACCCTTGCAGAAGCAAGCCTCTGTTGCGTACATGCTGCATATTTGCTGTGTATATGCCGCGAACACAGTAGTACGCCAGAGGAGTACATTTTACATACATCGCATGCCGCGTACATGCCGCTTCCTATTTCGACGAGTACACAGCATGTACACAGGAGGTCACTAGTACACTTCAAGTACGCAGCACAGACTCTGAAAATTTAAGGAGTACACTGCATGTACACAGGAGGGACTTGTACAAGAAAATAGTACACTGCATGTACACCGCAGATACTTTGAAATTTGTGCAGTACACTTCATATACGCTGGAAAGACTTGTACAATTTCTTTTGGCCTTTATACTCAGTTTTTTTTTATAAGTTAAAGTCTGAAGTAAACGTCATATACGCGGGAGGGACTTGTTCATTTTCTTTTGGTGTTTATACTTTGAATTTTTTTAGGTAAAAGTCTGAAGTACACTTCATGCAGGAAGGGTTTGTACATTTTTTTTTTTTTTTGGAAGCAAGAACTTGATTTCCGAGTAACTTTTATCTTAATAGTATAGAATAGTTCAGATTACCGGTATTCTGAACAATGAAAATTTGCCATTTACTATTTGCAATGTTCATTTGTGAAGCTTACATCTTAGTGATTTCTGAGCTGCACCTTGCATGCAGTGTAAAAATATATTCTTTTTCATTTTGAATTAATCCTGGAGCTTTCTAACTTGGATAATTGAAAAGCCTTATTTGAACTTCGTTGCATTACATTTTGTAATACATGAAATAATTACCAAGATAATGCCTCAACAGCGCCCGAATGAGAAGAATTAATAGCTCTCACTGTTATTTGAATACTCTTAAGCAAAACACCATTCTATCATGTTTTATAAAGGCTTTAATGCTCATTATGTTAACTCATTAAGGCCTCACCAGATTAAAAAGTTGTTCATCGGATTTGCCGCTCGTTTATTTTCAGAACGTTTTTGGCTAATTGCGCTCACCCCATTGGAAAAAATCAATCCAAAATTTTTTGGTGCGCTACTTTTTACGGACGTAAAAGTGTATAAATGCTTATATAATTCCAGTCCTAGATTGTTCTCAGATGGATTTTAATCAAAATAAACACATACTACGCACACATCGTCTATAATAAATCATAACACTTATATTTAGTTGCATTAAAGTTGTTTCCCCTTGATGCAGTTACGCCATTTTCTTCAAATGTTTACCAAATTACATGCTACAAAAATTGATTTATTTCATTGAAAAGTGGATGAAGAAAAGCATACTAATTTATTTGATAACATCAATCTACATTATTTTGGTAAGGGTAAATACTTATTGATGCATGTCACTTATCTTTTTTCTGTTTTTTTTCTGTCCAAATGATCAGCATTTGCATACAAAAGTTGGTGGGGTAAGGAATTTACATTATCACAGCAGTTTCGCCACAAGAGTACACAGCATGTACGCCGCAAGACTCGGGCCAGGAGTACACAGCATGTACGCCGCAGGAGTACACAGCATGTACGCCGCAGGAGTACACAGCATGTACGCCACAGGAGTACACAGCATGTACGCCGCAGGGGTAGTACACCGCAGGCTCATTTGCATGTGAAAAGTGTATGTGCCGCGTACATGCTGCGTAATATTTCCCGCATACTAAATTCCTCCAGCATACATCCTGTGTACTATGTAGTCCACAGCATGTACGCAGCAAGTAGTATGCGGCAGAGCTCATTTGCATGTCAAAAGTGTACTACAAACGTACTATCGGTGTATGTGCGGTGTATATCCTGCGTACTATTTAAAGCCCTTGATTTCAGTACACATCATGTACGCATCATATACGCTGTATGTACACAGCAAGAGTACGCAGCAGGCCTTTTTCTTCTGTAAGGGTAATCATGCATAACTGCGAAAAACTATAACATACATAATAAAGCTGAACTATCCGTGTAAATGAGCTGAGAGCTATTTTTCTATTTCCGTTTATTACTTTTAAAAAAAAAACACATTACAATTTACCAGGTGATGGCAAAATTTGTCATTTTTGTGCACATGCCTTTACACATTAAAGAAGTCCGAACTATAGGTATGGTGTGCGAGAAGGGCCTGAGCGCTTACGTAGTGCTCATTTACACGGATTGTACTGCTCAGATAAATATATATATAACTTTATCATAAGTCCGCAAAGTGCAACAAAAGAAATAGCAGTATTAATTTTGTAATAATATTATTTTTACAAGGTATGTCTGACAAATGACATCGAGAATTCAAACTGACCTTTTAGAGAGCTGCATTTTCAAATACCTGATATCTTCCACTTTGGTTAAAAAAGCATTTTTACAACAGATAATTACTAACTACAGAAGGTAATAAAAAATACTCTTGACCTAGAGAATGCTACAACCTACTAAACTTCAAAGCTTAAGTTTAAAATTATATTGAACACGTTTGCTTTAATTTAAGATGAAAATTAAACTAGAACTCTTATGATAAAAATCGCATAGACCATTTCGGACAGGTTTGACAGTGAGAAAGCAAACATATCGTACGTATTATTTAGCATGGATGATTTGCACTGTGAATATATATTTTTTACACTAAACATTTAATTCCGCGAGTACATACACATATACATATATATTACCTTTACCTTTTATACACTAGGAATATGTTTGTTTTACATATAAGATCAAGGCATTAACCCCTCGTGAAAATATAATGCATGTGGCGTTCACTGTTGATATATAATTGTAATATTATGTTTTGAGGTTACACTGAAACAAACAAATACCCTTTTTGCATATTCATTTATATAAAAATATAAACAAACAAACCAAAGCGGGAACAATGTTTATTTTGTTTGATTGAGAGTAACACCGAAACGACACAATGAACTTTTCCCAGGTTTTGTTGGTGGAGAAAGACTCCAGGTGCCCCTCCAGACATTTTTTTGGAGCTCAGACTAGTACCTAGCTGGATGGCTTCCTTACGTGAAAAGTTTTACACCTCAAGTGAGGTTTCGATCCCACGTCGGTGATGGGCGAGGAATTCAAAGCCAGCGACCATGACTATCACGCTTTTCTTTTGCTAGTATAAAACTTAAATATTCAATTAAATTTCGTGAACATAAATAATACTCTTAATGATATTTACCGTCAGAAATTACAAATGGTTGGCCGAATACACCATACTTTTAATTACAAAAGTTTACACACCATGAGGGTCGGAAAGCACGGAATTTACGTTCTTAAACGTATATGTGAATCGTCTTGTTTGAAATGTAAACAAAGGAATAAAAGTAACTGTTTTCATGTTCGTGGTAAAGATTGAACTGTGTGATTGTCAATGTTCCCGATACGGAATATATATGAATGTATAAACACGGGCCGTTTCATCTAACAGGACTTGCAAGAACATAGTAAGCGATTGTTTATTTATTGTATTTATGTTCTAGTAACCTTTGACACTGATTTCGAGGACAAGCCGGGTTTGTGACATATACATGTCTGTTGTTGGGCTGGAAAAAGATAGGTCCAAAATTTAAACTAAAAGCTATATTCCATAAATTCTTCGTTATTTCTGTGCATACAATTCAGTTGTTTAAAGGTTAGAATATCAGAAAATTACAGGAAATAAAACATATCTTTGAAAAAGTCCCGATCTTTCATCATTTGTTTGGTTGGCGCATGATTACAAATTTAATGTTAGTAGGGCGTGATGTCCATGAAGCCGTGTAATGTGATAATTTTGATGACACATTGATTTTATTTTGTAATTGTGAGTGATCGTTAAGTGATCAGAAAGATCGGACAGTGGAATGTTATAAAAAAAGTGATCCTTTATTTAGATTAGAAAGTGAATCGTACTATACAATAAGGAAACCTAAGGTAAAATACTCCTTTTATTTCGTTCACTGAAGAAAACATGGCTGACATATTTTTGTAAAAAAGCGGTGCACGTGTGATTTGTGTAACACAGTTTAACGACGATTTCTTAGAAAACTAACGCTCAGCTCATTTACACTGACATATCCCTGATTGATGAATATATATATTATATAAATATGAGAGACTTGTGGTACCAAATACTTGCACTGAAAATTTCTATGCATTTTCTTCTAGTACACTGTTGGGACATGCTTTTGAGTGTCACTGATACTTTATAATTTACTCGGAGATACATTTTTTCATTATCATTAGTTTCTCTTTGATCCCCATGCATTTCTCGTGTTGTTACGACATTCTCAGTTTTACATAGGAATTTTGCATTGTCAAAATAGCATAGTCCTTAAACAGGCTGGTCACATTGCCCGATCGGGCTTTAGGCATAAAAACTAATGTTTCTTGAAAAATAATGAAGATATTTCTTTCAAACTTGGTCCATTAATTAAGCATAACATATGACGCATACTATGGTAGAAATAACATTGTTGCCTTCAGTTTTTTTAGAATTATTTCCCGATTTCAGAATTTTATGATGCATAATTTTTGAAGTCCAAACAAATTATGTTTTAATGAAATGTTTGAAACAGAAAAGGGATCAATGGGTTTATATTGCTCAAAACTTGTGCACCAATACCTTTATTCTATGTATCTAAGGTTAATACTTTGTTTCTAGTGCAGATGTATGAACAATTTTTTTATAACTAACATTTTTCTATAACGTTGTTAGTGAAAGCACAGTAAAATATATACATTCATGTACTAGCGCAATAATTAAGAGCATTAGAAACCCATTGAACCCTTTTTTGTTTTAAACTTAGCATAAGAACATGTCTTTTTTGGACTTTAAAAATTATGCATCATAAAAATCTGAAAAGGGGAAATAATTCTACCAAAACTGAAGGCAACCAAGTTATTTTTATTTTAATTTATGCCATATGAAATGCTTAATAAATGGACCAAGTTTGAAAGAAATATCTTTACTAATTTTCAAGAAAAATTAGTTTTTTATGTCGAAAGCCCGATCGGGCAATGTTACCAGCCTGTTAAACTTATAGATATTGAATTACGACATTCAGAAAGGTTTCTAAATCAACGTATTTTTTACCTCCCTTTATTATTTTTGTTCATTCCGTAAACAGAGGGGAAGATTCCCGGATATTGCTCATAAATTCTGGTATCAAACACTTACAGCATCACCAAGCAACTCTCTTGCTTCAGCAAATTTATCTGTCAAACTCTCCATCAACTTTTTCAATTCTCGGGCTTCTAAATGCTTGTCACTCCATAACACTGACCCACAGGTAAAATTTCTTTTCCAGATAATTGATTTATCTAGTTTCCGAATAGTTTGAATGTTTAAAACATTACATCTCAAAGTTTTATTACAGCTGTGTAAAATATGTCTAATTGCCATGGAGGCTGCCATCTTGAATTGTGCAGTGTGGTATTAGCATATTATGAAATTTACTTTAAAGTATGTAGGTCATAGTGAACTAACTCATTTTCCATAGGCCAACATCGTAATGTTTTATGTTATGGTACTTCACTAACATTTAAAATTTTGATACTAACTACTCAGGATGAAAGATCTATCCAATGTATATCATAAAACTGCAAGAAATATACCTGTTGACCATCACTTTTGGACACTTTTTCTCTCTTTGAACTCAGTTACCTATAGTCTGGCAGTGATTCTTTTTTTTTATTGTTCATGAAAAATGCTCCACTGGTAAAACATAGATATTTTTACCTAAAACATACCTATTTTTCGTCTGGCTGAACCCCCTATTTCCAGAGTTATGGCCCCTGCAATGGGCAAAAAATGCACATTTTCACATTGTGACACGCCTAGCACAAAAAGTATTTGTCAATAATTTGATGTAAATTGATGAAACCGTGCACAAGTCTTAATCATAATGTGATCTTGCACAGATTAGCACTGATGACAAAGTTACAGTCTTTGAAATAGCCAAAATAGTGGATTTTTGTTTCTGATGCTCATAGCTCAAAAAGTATATAGCCTAGAATAATGAATCCTTTATATAAAATGGTTATTGAGTCTATACCCCCTTAAGACTGCAAACATTTGAATTATTGCCCCTTGTTTGTGACAAATGTACCAGTTGGGCACACCCCGTGTCCTACAGACACATTGTAGTTTCTTCTACTTTTAGCTTTCGCCACCCCTAATAACTAGGGGCTGATGATCAGTAATCAGAACTATTTGCAAAACTTGAACAAGAGTGCAAGAATGTCACAATATACGCCCGTCACAGCAAATTTCTTTACTCTAGCACCTGTATTTGCAAATGGAATTTTAACTTTGTGGTTGTTTAGTAATAATTAAGTGTTTTGTTTTTGTAAGTCCACAAAAAAACTCCGTACCAGGTAGAGATACCTTAAAATACACCTAAAATTGGAAAGTAACATCTATGTTGTACCACAGAAAAGTGGTCTTGGTTTTTCCCTACGGTCAATTATAAAAAAGTTACAATATAAGTTATTTATAGTAACAACTAAGGGAAGTTAATCTTAAAAAAAAAAAAAAAAAAAAAAAAACATCAAAAAAAAAATTGTAAGTCCTCACAAAAATCTTTACCAGGTAGAGACTGGTCAAAATACACCTCAAAATTGGATGTAGCATGCATATTGTACTACAGAAAAGTGGTCTCGATTTTTCCCTATGACTAGTAATGAAAAAGTTACAATATAAGCTATTTATAGTAACAACAAAGGGAAGTAATTCGAAAGAAGGGAACTGCGCATGACACTTCGTCTCATGATGGTGTATAATTGTGTCAAGTTACATCAAAATCCCTCCATGCATGAAGAAGAAATGCTTCGGACAAAGTCATTCTTGTATCTGACCTTTGGCCTCTAAGTGTGACCTTGACCTTAGACCTAGAGACCTGGTTCTTGCGCATGACACTACGTCTCGTGGTGGTGAACATTTGTGCCAAGTTATATCAAAATCCCTCTATGCATGAAGAAGACATGCTCTGGACAAGGTTTTCATTCTTGTATCCTTTGACCTCTAAGTGTGACCTTGACCTTAGACCTAGAGACCTGGTTCTTGCGCATGACACTCCGCCTCATGGTGGTGAACATTTGTGCCAAGTTATATCAAAATCCCTCTATGCATGAAGAAGAAATGCTCCGGACAAAGTTTTCATTCTTGTATCCTTTGACCTCTAAGTGTGACCTTGACCTTAGACCTAGGGACCTGGTTCTTGCGCATGACACTCCTTCTCATGATGATGAACAATTGTGCCAACTTTCATCAAAATCCCTCTATGCATGAAGAAGATATGCTCCGGACAAAGTCATTCTTGAATATGACCTTTGACCTCTAAGTGTGACCTTGACCTTAGACCTAGGGACCTGGTTCTTGCGCATGACACTCCGTCTCATGATGGTGAACAACTGTGCCAAGTTTCATCAAAATCCCTTCATGCATGTAGAAGATATGCTCCGGACAAGGTCTGTGGACGCCGCCCGCCCGCCCGCCCGCCCGCCCGCCCGCCCGCCAGGGGCGTTCCCATAATACGTCCCGTTTTTCAAACGGGCGTATAAAAAGGTGCTACAGACAAAGTTTAGTGAAGATCCACTAAGCACTTCATGGGAAGTTGTTTTAACATTTTTCCATTTTAAGCAAACTTGAAAGGGATCCATCAGGGATATTTCTGACTAAGTCAGAAGCCAAGTAAGACCCTATGTGCACGCCCCTTTGGGCAATATATGAGGTTCAGATGACATTCTATGCAAGCTAGCAGGATGGCTTCCACATATAACAATCAAAGAAGGGCTTCAACCTCGCAGATGTAACAGACAAGCGATAGTTACCTTGAACACTAGGCAGTAGAAGCTCCTTAAATCAAGTGTTGAAGATACAAGATGTGGATATGTATAATTAGTAAGAAAAAGAACAGTTTTTTACAACATGAGATGTCTAATGACAGCAGGCTGGACTATTTGAACTTTTCCACCAAATACTAGCTTACATACAAAAGCTTTAGCAAAATTATCTAAGTTGAACAAGAGCTGTCTGAGGACAGCAACTCTCGACTATTTACAGCCTTGTCAACTGAATGAATGTAAGTGGAACAAGAGGGTCATTGCCCCTAATGCGCTCACCTGTGTACAAGGCTTCAAGTGTGTTTGTATAAGTACAGAGTTAGGTTTCTTCCATGTAAACCTATATTATATACATGACACACACTTTTGAATCTAGGGCAATAATTTGAACAATTACGGTAGACATTACAAATCCGATATCACTCGCCAAATATCAAGGCTCTAGCTATAATTGATTAAGAGAAGATTTTCAAAGTTTCTAATATATAAGCCTATAGTAAGTACATGTCAGACACAGGGGCGTGGCCTTTTTTTTTTTACCTTAGGGCAATCATTTGGACAAGTACGGTATACATAAAGGGAAAAGTGACCACACCCCCTGGCAGTCATGTTTTTTGACAAATCGAAGTAATTTGAACAATCTTGGTAGAGGGTCACACAAGGATCATTTGTGTAAAATTATTCTACAATCGGGCCAGCAGTTTCACACCAGAAGATTTTTAAAGTTTCCACTAGGACCATTTGTGTGAAATTATTTCAAAATTGGACCATCGGTTTAGGAGATGTCATTTGAAGATTTTGCAACCAAGCGGAACCGTTTGAATAACTTTGGTAGAAGAACATCTATGCCAAGTTTCATCAAAATCCATTCAGTGATTATGGAGGAGATCCCTTTTAAACAAAATTATTGTCGACAATGGACACACGCACGCATGGACGCACGACGGACACAGCGTAATCACAATAGTTCACCCTGAGCAGTGCTCAGGTGAGCTAAAAAGGTAAACAACTTTGTAAAAATGCAAAACAGCGTTATGGAACCTATACAATGTCAGGTCATAACAGTGAACAAGATCTATTCCCATTAGAAGGTACTGATATACCAGCTTACATACAAAAACTTAATTTGACCAAGTTTTATGAAAATCAGGTAGATCATTATCCAAAATTTTCAATGATTTGACCAAGTGACATAGTTTTTGACCTATGGTACCCCACTTTTGAACTTTACCTAGACTCCATACAGACAAATATTCTGACAAAGATTTATGATCATCAAGTTAAAAAAGTGGTCTCTAATTTAAAAGCGTTAACAAAATTTTTCTAACATTCAGACTAAGTCTCATGAAGATCAGGTAGAAAATGTGACCTTTGAGTGTTTACAATGTCTTTCTATTATTTGACCTAGTGATTTAGTTGTTGATAATCAAACTTGACAAAGAGTTCATAGACAAAAATTCTGCTAAAAGTTTTATGAAGACCAAATACAAAATGTGGCTTCTAGAGTGTTAACAAGGTTTTTCTATGATTCGACCTAGTTTAAGAACTCAGGTAGCCCAGTTTTGATCTTGACCTATACTTCCTAGAAACAAACATTCTAACATTTTTTGTATAAAAAGGTCAAATAAAAAACGTGGTCTCTGAAAGTTAACAAGGTTTTCTATGATTTGATTGGTCAGTTTTTGGCCTCGGAAAACTGGTTTTAATTGCCTGGTTACCAAATTTTGAGCCCAGATGACAGTATAAATTTTCAGTGCCTTTGAGGTAACATTTGACAAGTTTCTTTAAATTTTGGCAATTATTTTCCCTCAAAGGTTTTAAACAGTCAAAATTGTTGATTACCCACGAGAAGGCCCAGACATTGGGTGATAAAATCCCCGCCTTGAAAAAACATATAAAGGTTAAAGAAAATGAAACCTTATTCGTAATTTTTAATAATAAAAAAATTTGCCAGTATATAAATAATTCAAAAATTTAAATAATAAAACAAATGCACAGTCTATATAATAAAGCAATTTTCACTGGAAAAATGTACAAAATGAAAAGATTTTTAAAGGTTGTGTTCATAAATTGGCGTAACAAGTTAGTGTTAAACTGTCTCAGCCTTAAAAACTGTTTATTGAAAAAAAACTACAGATTTGAACTGAGGATTTTCCATGATTCTTAATTACACTAGTGTACTTGCACCGAAAATTTCTCATTTTAAAAGGAAAAATATTCGAGAGCAAGGGTTTAATCAAGACAAATGTAAAATTATCGTCTTCCAACAAAAAAATTTTCCTTCAAAAGTTTAGTAAGTTTCAGTCAACACTTAGGGAATTTTTCCCAAGGGTGGTGTTTTACCTTCAGGGAAAAAATTTTCAAAAAACACTAATTGCAAATACTGTTGTCCATGTTTTCCAGAATTCTTGACATTTCTTCACTGGATCTAGTAGAATTTACAACTAAATTATCACACATGCTGTTTTGATGTTGAAAGAATATGTTTCTTGTATTGACCGGGGCCCCCTCCCAGTAATTTAAAAGGTTTATAACAGCTTTTTTGATGCTGACGAATATGTTTTTGTATATCACGAGGCCCCTCTCAGTAACTTAAAAAAATTTTTTTTCGTCGCAGTGCCCAACAATTTTCAAGAGATTTTTTGGTCTTCACACTGCGACCTCCACCAGCTTTAGTAAACTTGAAAAGCACTTTCACTTTGCTGAAACAGATCAAATACCCACATTATAAAAAGAAATTATTAAGAAACAATACCAGTATAAGTACTACAAGTAACAAATTACAGAAATGAAAGAACCAAAACTGAAAGATATCCATTGCCCATCCTTCACTGAAATATTTTATCTTCAGTTATTTACTTCAAATAAGAATATGTCATTAGATATATTCAACTTTACAAAATAAAAAAATTTTTGTGTATTTGATCAAAATTTAAAACAAAAAGTTAAAGTAACGTTCTTTCTTAAAAAAAATTTTCAGTTTGTTTAGAGGAGTATTTTCCTAATGTTAAAATTTCATAAAAGAGTTTAATACTAAAATCGCCTAAAATATATGCAAATTAATTAAGATTATAAAAATTTGTCCCACCAATCCCAAACCAGCACACATTATCACCATCTAGAAATAATAAGAACCAAAAAAACCAACACCACCCCCCAAAACAATACGAACCCAGAAAAAACCCGCCAACACCCCAGAATGTCAACTTCAAACACATTATAACCACCCAGAAAACAATTTTCCCCCCTAGCACAAAATTCCACCCAGCACCAATATCCCCACCCAGCAACAATATCCCCCCCCACAGCAAAAATTCCACCCAGCACCAATATACCCAGAACAATATCCCCACCCTGCACAAAAAATTTCCCCCCCCAGCACCAATATCCCACCGCACCAATATCCCTTGCACCAATACCCCAATCAGCACACAATATCCCCCCCCAGCAAACAATTCCCCACCAACCACAATATTACATCAGCACAAATATCCACACCCAGCACCCATATCCCCCCCTGCACAAATCACCACCAGCACACAATATCCCCATCTAGACAAACACCATCCCCCAGCACACAAACCACATCTAGAACTTAATAAGAAAACCCAACAACAAACCCCCCCACCCGAACAATACTGAACCCCAGAACACCCCCAAACCCGGCCCAGAATGCAATACAGCCACTATAAACCACCCACGAAAAACAATATTTCCCCCCAGCAAAAATATCCCCCCAGCACACAATATCCCCAACAGACAAAATATCCCCACCTGCACACAATATCCCACCCAGCACAAATTCCCCCCCCAGACAAATATCCCCACCCAGCACACAATATTCCCCAGAACAATATCCCACCCAGCACAAAATCCCTTTTCCCAGAATACGTAATGGGTTCCAGTAAATATTGTGAGAAATTTATGTGTTAAATGAACATGTCATGCAAAAGGGGTGTACAAAAATTGTGTGAAAAACAACTTTTTATGATGAAGTAAGAAAGTTATTCATCCCTCCTCTTTCAATACAAGGCAAAGGTTGTAACCCATACACAGTTCATTTTTAGGGATACCCCATTTTGCGGAGTACAACGGGTGCAAAACACAATTAAAAGTCAACCAGTTTAACTTTTGAATGCAAGAAAACAAAAAACAATTGAAAGAGGCTAAAGGGAAGACAGAAAATTTCCCAACAGGACTTTGTAAGGACCTTTGTATAGTCTTGACTCCCTTTTTAAAACTGTAATTAATTAGAGTTAAATCTGCAGTTACTTCGGATAAGATTGCTTATACGCAAATCCCCTTCCTCATCAAAATCTATAAACATGGCAAACTTCTTTTTTCCCCTTCAGTTTTGGAAAATCATTATTGGAAAAAAAATTTGTACAAAAGATGTCATGATGGCCTAGATTGCTCATCTGGTTTATATAAAACAATCTTTTATCTCAAGTTCATTAAAATTTTTAGTCCTTCAGGATTTATGCTTTACACAAGTAAAGTGTGATTGATGGACATATGGGGAGAAGTTATGTGTTTAACCTTTTGCTATCTTCTTTTTTCATTTAGCCACAAAAATTCAACTAAATGGATGGAATTTGCAGTCATATACAGTTCTCATAGCCATTTAACTACTCTCCTGACATGATGAACAAAGTGACAACTTTATGCTTGCCCTTTATAGAGCATACAAATATGTTTTAAACAAAGATATGTAGATATTATCACTGGCAGTATGATAGGGCAGATACTTAATATACTAGGTGTGCATGATTAACAATGAGTGACTGATATGCCATTGTCTGTTTTTGCAGGTTACTGGTAGAAATGATATGTGCTTCAAAAGGGGCAAAGAGAATGAAGGGGAGCAATGTTAACAAATTAAAATTCCCAAATTTAAAAACCCCTAGGTGCCATTTTCATGCCCTTGAAAAATACCCTTGTGTTTCTGATTGTGTCCATTCTTGTTGAGATGTTGCTTAACAGAAATTTTTGGATTGATGGAAAAATTTGGGGGGAAAAAGCTAAAGGCAAATCAAAATTGTGTGGGCACAAATTAACTGCAGTAAGATACTTTGAAAATAAAATTTAAAAACTGTGCACCCCTTTTCCGTTCATTCACACAAAATTTTAAAATTGAAATTTTCTGGGGATTAAACATCGTGGTGCCCACCATCTGGTTCTTATATTCCCAAAGGAAGGCTCGTTTTTTGCCACGTAGCTGGTTTGACACTGAGGGACTCAAACCAAAGGAAATTACATTGTAGGATTAAATAGACTTCACGTAGATGTTGCATGAAAAACAGCTTTGGGCAGAAACACTAAAAAAATACATAATGTAAGGGGTTCATTCTTGTTCAAAAAAACAGGAGTGAGTAGTTGGGTTTTACGGCGAATCGACACAAAAGGGTCTATATGCCGAATGGAAGAAAAAGTTTTGGGGAAATTAAGTTAGTTTTAACTTTTTAAAATTTTCTTATTTTTTTTCCTTGCAAAATATTAAAAGGCCCGATATTCAGAAAGATTTTTTTCAAGAAGTGTTTGTTTTTAGAAAAAAAACAAAAAAAAAATATATATTATGTTAGAGCATCAAAGAATGTCCGTATGAGTGTTCTGCCTATACCTCTAAGTATCACCTGGTTGCCAATGACAACATGGTGTGATAATATATGCAACTTCTCTGCTCCCAGCAACTGAAACAGGAAATTCTTGTTAATCACTCAAGAAATCTGAATGTAAAATTAAAGCAGTTTTGAACTATCCAAATCGCTCCCCTTTCAACAAAAACCTTGGAAAAATAATTTTTTTTCAGTTTCGTCCGCCCCCTGGCCAAAATGAATTTTGGTCTTCTATATCTAAAACAACTGGAATTGCATTTAAACCCTTAATAGTGCTTTAGACAAAAGGGTCAAAATGAAATACAGCTGAAAAAATTCTTTAAACTGTAATTTCCTTTCATGTTTTTTTGATGTAAAACTAATTTTTTAAAAAAAAATTGGGGTCAAAAAAAAAAAGTTTAAAACGGGGTTGTATACTATGTGAAATTGAGGTCCCCTTTGAAATCTTTAGTACAGGAGCAAAAAAGAAATGATCTTTTTTCCCTTGAAAAGATGGGGATATTTTGAATTGGGGGACTCCATACCCCTCTGGTACTTTCTAAGCTTTTTCTCTGTTGGGGGAGTGCGTATTTCCTCCCCTTTCCTCAACATCTCTCACACCCTAATTTTACTGAATGTTTCAAATCCCTCTTCAGTCTTATTAAAAAAAAAAATCAACAGTCGTCTTTTCCCAGAAATGTTAACGTGGCACTTGGGTCGAGAGGGCTAAGATGCTTTTAGGAGGTGAAGGCCCTGGTTCGAACCCTGGTACCCCCATTGCAGTGGCCCTTGGGCAAGGCACTTTTTTTGACTCCCTCTGTCGCCCCAGCTGTAAATGGGTACCAGCAAATGCGGGGGAAAGGTAAAATTTGGGTTTTTAACGTTTTAATTAGGGTAAAAAAAAAGCTCTCAGAGCTTTTTTAAATTTGTTTACAAAGAAGGGTAAAAAAAATTTTACCTTTCCTTTTTTTTTTAAACAGACTTCAAAAAAGGTACCTTTTACCAGATGAAAAAAAAATTTTCCCTTCTTTTGTCTGTTAAAAAATGTCCATGTTTTTTAACAGACTGAATGATATTTTGCCAGAAATGTCATACCATCAGACACACTTTGGAAACTCAGTGCCAAAACTATGACAGTATGAAAGAACTTTTGTAAAACAGATCAACTTACTACAATACAAGAAATTCACAGATTCAACAGATTTTTTTTTTTTTAAAAAAATAGAGAGAAAAAACCTTCTTGCTTTTCCATTAAATTTGTATTTCAGTGGGGGGACCTTTAGAAATGTCTTGTTAATCTGTTTCACATGTTTTTAAAATCCACACAAACGGGGTGGCAAAACCCTTGAACACATTTTTTCATCTGTCGTTTAAAGAGATCTTGTGGTTTATTAAATTCCTCCCTTTGTTTTTTTAAAAAATTCTTTGGAGTCACATGATGTCGTCTTGCTGTTTTGGGAAAAATTTCACCTTTTCATCCTAAAAACACTGCATCTGCTTTTTTTTTTTAAAATGTTTGACCACAGTTTTTGTGGTCACCAGGAAGGCCATAAATTGAGGAGGTAGATTTTGCCCTTTCCCCACTACTAGTATATTTTAAAAGTCTTGGAGCCTCTGGCTTGGTTATTTTTGATAAAGAAGTGAAAATAATGGAGGGCCCCGTTGGGTCATTCCAAAGAATATAGGCCTTCTCTACCTGGACTCCTGAAAAAAAGTTGTCAAATATCAGATAGGTAAAAAAAAAACTTTTGGCAAAAATAACACAAAAAAACTGTTTGTTACATTATTATACCCTTCATATGTGTATTTTTCAAACTTTCATTTCCTATAAAAAATTTTACACCCAAAAAAATTAAAAAACCATTTGGTTTTAAAACTTTTTTTTTCAAAATGCTGTTTGGAAAAGTCAAGTTCATTATATATTTTTATATGCTGTTATTGTTATTTTATGCCAATCAAATTTTATCAGTACATTTATTTCAAAGATTTTTCACCACAAATGATCAGGATTCAGTTGTACATAATGTGAACTGATTTCTTTTCCACTGAACAACTTCGTAACAAACTGCTACAGGGTGTGAGGGAGTTAGGAACAGACTACATCAAACTGAATCTGCTGTTTTTGCATTTGAACAGCATATCAAAAGAATTGCTGTTTCTGCATCCTGAACAGATAATCAACGAAACTGCTGTTATTGCATCCTGAAAGAAATATCAAAAATGAATCTGTGTTTTGATTTTCCCCCCTCACCCTGAACTGTGTTATTGCATTTGAAAAGCTACATCAAATGAATCTGTGTTATTGCTTCTGAAAGACTACATCAAACTGAAACTGGTTTTGATTTGAACAGATCATCAACTGAATTTTCTGTTATTGCATTTGAAAAGACTCATCAAATGATTGTGTTTTGCTTCGAAAAAGACTACATCAAAATGAATCTGTGTTATTGCATTTGAAAGACTACATTAAACTGAATCTGGTTATTTCACCCCGGTTCCAAATTTTTTATAGGGTCCCCTTCTACCAACAGAATTTTTAGTTTTATGTGGTAACTGTTCCCGGTACTTGGATTAGGTTGTTTTATTTTCTGGGCCTTTGGGGGCATAGATCCCATCAATTTGACTGTACTAGAATTTTGCTTGGATCTTGTGTTGACAATGTTCAGCAGTCCTTAAGCACCATGTGGTGGCTGTAAAACATCTCCCCGTATTTGGGCTCAGTGTTGTCATATTTTCTGTTCCTTTGGGTACATTTATCTTACACCAAATAATTCGATTTTAAACTGAGATAGGGGGGTGAATGAGTTTTAATTTCATTACTTGTCATGAACAGCGAATAAAACTGAGCCTGTAATTATTTTGCTTGGTTGCGTTTTATGATTCCAAAGGGTCTTCTCAGCTTTTTTTTAAAACCGATGATTTGTAAAAATTTGCAGACTTTTTCCCTTTTAAAAAAAATAATAAGCAGGTTTTTGAAAATACATGTTAAGGTTTTTATGAACAGAACACCTCAAATTTAAACCCGATACAAGTTGTGTATATTGCAAAACAGTCCCTGGGTCGGTCTCTGCGAGCTCACATAACTTACACCAGCATCTTCATCATGACTTACAAAACCAAGGTGGACAGGACAACCCCAAAAAAATACAACCCCAAATGTCATAAGATGCAAGTATAAAAAGCAAAAATTTCAATTTTTATCTATAAAACCAAGTTTTCGTTTCGTTGGGGGAATCTTAAAAAATACAAAAAAAACAATCAATTTATCGTAGGAAGGAAGGTAATGACTTTTAAGAAATCCTGCAGTAATAGAATTTTGATTACATTTCCATAATTCTTCTTTCACTATTATTTTTTGATGGAAGGGTTTTTAAACAAATAACATATAAATAATATAGCTCAATATTTGATTGAATATTAAATTCTGGAAAATTAAGACTTTTATTAGTATTATTTTATTTCTACCCCAATAAATCATTTTTATAATTTGGAAGGAATTATGTGTTGGGGTTGTGGGGTCTGGGGGGTTTTGTTGATAAGAAGGGGGGGAAAAATTTTGGTCTGTCAGTCCCCCCCCTGCGGTCCCCGTCATGTCAGCACTTTTCTCCTCTAGATGTAATGGGTCGTACGAAGGGACCCTTGGGACCTGCAAATACGAAATGGCACATGTATATGGCATTATTTCTACAGTATTTTAAACTGAAAATCAGAATGATTGTTACTATCAGAAAAAAAAATTAATGAAAATGTTGTCACTATAAAAAAAAATAAATCATTGTATCACTGCTCACAAAAACAATAACAGCAGCAACTTGTTTTTTTACAATTTTGCTGGGGAAAAAACATAATGCTTTTAATAACTTTAAAGTTTGGAAGATCATTTTGGGTCAGTAGTTAAAAAAATTAGATACATGTATACCGCAATTTTACATTTTTATATTCATTTTTTTACATTAAAAATTTTCTTTAATTTTCTATGTGAATCCCTCAAAAAGAAAAAAATTTTAAGTTTGTAGTTAAAAATGATTCTTGGAATTTTAAAAGTTAACTGAAGTATTTTAATCGATTGCAAGTAAAAAGTGAGGATTTTCAGAAATTTTGGGTATGATAAATGATACCCCTGCCTCAAAATGTGATTGATGGGGGTTATGTCAGGTCTTTTTTTTAGGACTTTATTTTTTAAAAATGGCCCTGGGGACCAGGGTTAGTTTCTTGACTTCTAGATCCCGAATTTTGTTCAGGCGTGGCTACCCCCGAGTCCGTAACTTGACTTTGATCCAGAATCTATCCCAAACCCCAAAAGAATGCTTGCCCCAAGCTTGCGGGGAAGCTTGCAGCAAGCTTGCGGCAAGCTTGCGCAAGCTTTTTGGGCAAACTTGTAAAGGTGATCTGACTATTGCAAAACTTGCGAAAACTTACGCAAGCTTGGTGTATTTACATAAGAATTCTGCAAACTTGCGTGCTTTGCAAACTTGCGCAAGCTTTTTAGTTGAAGCTTGGCAAGTTTTTCTGTTAAACATGGACTTAGAAAATTTTATGCCAGTTGTAAGGGGGGAAGCAGTAAAAAAAATTTTAAGTCGAAAACTGGAAAAAAATTTATAAAAAAATTATTGATGATATTGATTTTTATTCTAAATATTTGGGATTCAAATTAAATGTTGAAACAAAGAATCTAAAAATTCAGGGAAACATTTTTTTTTTTCTATATATGTCTATATAAGGGCATGTGCGCTAAATACCAAAACTATAAATTTGTCTGTGCATGATAATATAATTAAGAAATAAAAATTGCAAAAAGAGATCTAACACTTTTTTTACATTAATTTTTTTTGTGAGAATGTCTGAATCGTTATAAGAGAAAACTGTACAATTACATGTAAGTATATAAATCTATGGAAAAAATATTGATATACAGGTGATATTCTCTTAACTTTTTCTCAGTAGCAAAGCTGCATTTTTTGAGGGTGGGGCTAGTTTTAATAATCTGACAATTTTTTTTTTTTTCAAATTTTTTGTCCAGAAAGAGGAAATCAGCTGAAAAGGAAAAAAAACACACCTTGAAATTTTAACAAAAAAAATTTTTATTGAAAAAAATCATGTTTTTTTCCGAAAAAAACCAGCGCAAAATAATTGCAGAAAAAGTCAATTTTTTTTCCCCAATATTAAAATTTTATTCCTAGATAAGGATAAAAACTTTTGGGGCTATTTAAACACTGCAGTGTATGTATATTGTTGTCCCCACAGGAATTTATCTCGTGCAGACTCAATAAGAATCTGGCATGGGTTATATTTAGAAATCATAACAAAGGATCAACCATAAAATAAAATAGGGGCTACTTCTGGGGGCTGTAAGTCCACAAAAAGTAATCCTGCTTTTTTGTTTTATTAGAGAATCTTCAAAAATTTTTGAGATGTGATTTAATGGAATAAAATCTTCCTTTGTACAAAAATATTTTAACATCTTTGATGTATCATTCCCTTTATTTGCTGATGTAAATGGAATTTGCCCAAGAATATCAAAAATTTCAAATTCACGGAAGTTCTTTGCAGAGAGCGAATAGAGTAAAAATTTGGGGGAGAGTGTTTCCCTAAATATTTTACTTGTGCAGCTTTTTTCATCTTGGAAATTAAAAATAATTAACAGAAAGCACCCCGGGGAGTTCATAAAATTTTTTTGTTTTAAAAAGTAAATTTTATTACCTTTAAACAATGTCAAAACTAGAAAATGGATTCTAACAGGAAGCAGGTGGTTTTTTTTTCCTGTGTTATGAACAAAAGATTTTTTCTTATTCATTTTGTTCACTGCAACTTTTTGCGCTGCAAATTTTTTTATATGCTTTTTAATTTTTAGAAAGGAAATTGGTATTCTGTTTAAAGAAATATCAAAGGAACAAAAAAAATAGGCCGTAGAGTTATTCCACAGGGGGGACTGTGAGTAAACAAGCTATCAGTTGTGATCAATTTACACGTATATTCAGGGTATTATGGTATTTGGGTTTAAAACAATGTTTTTAACCCGTTTTTTATGAAATATTTTTTAAAAGAAAAAAATGTTTATGATAATTTTGTTTTATTTAGCTATACCCCTTTTTTGAAAAGCAGAACAATTAATCGAAAATTGCAAAAAACATATTAAGCAGCTTTTTGTTATTTATAGGTACTTTTTTTATTCTTCTTTTTTTAAATTTGATATCTTTTAAATAATTTATCATTGTCTTTTTTTTCAATTAATATGATTTTCAAAATTTTCCAAAAAAAGTAGCTTTTAATATGGGGAAATTTCAGTCTAGTCCAGACATTATATTTTTTAGAATTTTTATTTTTAGAATTGTGAAATACCCGTCTATTCTAAGGGCCAATATCCAAATTTATAAAATTAAAAACTGTAAATTAGACTGGATTTGTCACCAAAAACAACATTTTTAAAAAAAATTTTTTTTTTTTTTGTGACAAATTTTTATTATCGGTCCTGCGGCTAGTCTAGTATAGTCCACCTACTAATGTAGTCTTAAAATTTTTCTAATATTACCCCTTTTTCCCCAGTAAACTGGAAAAATTCAATAAATAAATTTCCATGTTCGAGGTTAAATGTAAAGATTTTTGGGTTTCCCTTTAGAGGGTCTTCAGAATTTGACATATATTTTTTAAAGTTCAGGGAGTTATTTGATTTATATACTTTGGAAAAAATATCAAACTTTCCATGAATTGAATAAAAGGTAACAAACACTCATTTTTATTTGAAATTGCAAAAGGGTATTTTATTTCTTTCAGTAATTTTTTTTTTATTGCAGGGGCAGTGAAAAATGCATAAAATTTTATTTTATTTTTCTAAATTTTTAATTTTAAATGTGTGGCAAAATTTAAAAATTTTTTTACATAATTTATGCAAAATTTGTTTAATGAGCAGTTATTTAACTTGTATAACACCTTTTCATTTTGTTTTATACTAAATTTCTAATTAAAAAAATAAATTCTCCAACTCTATGAAGCAAAAAAAAAATATAAAAAAGTACTGTCAACTGATGAATGCTTAGAGACATTTTTTGGGGTCATTATTCACAATGTAGTTTAGTTTTTGTCACTGACTATACCCAATAAAAAAATTTAAAAAAAAATTTTGGACATCAAGTGTTAAATTAAATTATTTTTCAGGTATGCATATATGGTTAAAAGTTCAGCACACGTGAATGAAATTGAGACATGTTTGTGACCCCAAAGTTTGTGTTCAAAGACTCATCCAACAGTTCAAAGACATTAAGTTACTTGCTTATTAGGTTTTTTTCTCCCCCCGTATAAGTCCGCCAATATTTTTTTTTAATGGGGTTAAAAAAGTACCCAAAATTTAAAAATCACTTGGCAGTAACACAACTTGGGGTGTCGTGCGGGTTGGTAGAAAATCAAACTTGTTATATTTTTACAATAAGAGCAAAAATTTAAATCCCCTTTAACCCCTAACCAAAACTTGAAATTCTGTCTGCCTTTATGGGGCATTCTACCAACATTTAAATCAAATGAGAAATAAAGTTCGTGAAATGCAACAAATAATGTTATTACTTGCTTAAAATTTGGGTTGCCCGTATGATAGAGATGGATATTTGAATCCAGTAAGATATTAATTTTTTTTGAAAAATATTAACTTGGTATACAATGAAAAAAAATGTTTAAAGGTTTTTAAAATTTTATGATTCATTATTTTAACAGGTTAGCTGAAACAAATGGGGGCAAAAGTGGCTTTGTGGTGGTTAGTGAAAAACTGTGGGAATCTACATTGGTTTGGGGGCAAATACTGACAGAAAATTTTGGAACCCGCGGCATGAAGTTGAAATAAGACATATTTTACATTTTACTAAAGATGTAATTGGAAAATTATTTAATAAAGAGTTATGGAAAACAGTGGAAAACATCGATATACTACAATAAGGTGGAATGACATTTTAACAATTGTTTGTACTATTATAATCACCCAGTTCAAAAACATAGCATTTTTGTTTATTATGACTTTGGGATTGAAAAAAAAGTTATTTAAAGACCCAAAAAAATAGTTATTGTTCTAAATTAGTTTAAAAAGTATATTTTGAACAATCAAAATAAAAGGTTGATTTCATTTATTGTTTCATTTTTATTGGGTACCTTACATTTAGATTTGTGATCATTTTTGTTGTCCATAAATCCGTATCAGTCAAAATGATATCGTTCTTAGATTTTGTATTTTTTTGTAAATTAAGGGTATATTTTTACTTGTCTTTTATTGTGTTTTAATTTTCTTTTAATGCTCTTTCATATGCAGACCTAATTGCAGGAAAAAAAAATACGAACTTTCAATTTCTGCAAGCTTGCGCAAGCTTACGGCAAGCTTGCAAATTGAAATCAAATACAAGGGCCTGCAAGCTTGCACAAGCTTGCAACAAGGTTCCAATTCTAAGCTTGCAGCAAGGTTCATGAGCATAAGCTTGCGCAAGCTTGCAAAATGAAATGAACTGCAAGCTTGCGCAAGCTTGCTGCGAGGTTCCAATTCTGAGCTTGCGGCAAGCTTCATCTGCAAGCTTGCAGCAAGCTTGCCGCAAGCTAAAAAATAAGCTTGCGATTTTGGTTTGGGATATGTCTCACTGGCAGTGGCTACCCAGGAGTCCAGTAACTTGACTTCAAGATCCAGAATCTATATGTCTCACTGGCAGTGGCTACCCAGGAGTCAAGTTATTTGACTTCTAGATCCAGAATCTATAAGTCTCATTACTGGGTCTTTAGACTGTGAACCTGTATAAATGGGCTGTCAGTCCGGTAATCAATATGAAAATGGTATTTGCAGAAAGGATACTCTAATTAGCTATCAAAAACAGGAAATGATTTAAAAACTAGAAGTTGCTTTTGTAAAAAAGCGCATGTCTCCCAAAGTACATAGTCGTAGAGGCAAGAAGTCAATAGGGGACAGGAGTGAAAGTCAAAGAGACACTGATGGTTGGCTGCAGTAGGGATCATCTACTTAGCATGTCCAATCATACCACTAAGTTTCAACATTTTGGACCTAGTGGTTCTCAAGTTATGAATTGGAAATGGTTTTCCATGTTCAGGCCCCTGTGACCTTGACATTTGATCGAGTGACCCCAAAATCAGTACTGGTCATCTACTCTACATGTCCAATCATCCTAATAAGTTTCAAAATTCTGGGTCATGTGGTTCTCAAGTTACTGATTGGAAAGAGTTTTCTACTTTCAGTCCTTTGTGGCCTTGACCTTTGATGGAGTGACCCCAAAGTCATATCACCCTATGAAGTTTGAAGGTTCTAGGTAAAACAGTTTTCAAGCTATTGACTGGAAATGGATTTCCAAGTTCTGTCCACTGTGACCTTGACCTTTAACAAAGTGACCCCAAAATCAATAGGGGTCATCTACTCTGCATGTCCAATCATCCTATGAAGTTTCAACATTATGGGTCAAGTGGTTCTAAAGTTATTGATCGGAAATGGTTTTCCATGTTCAGGCCCCTGTGACCTTGACCTTTAATAGAGAGACCCTAAAAACAATACCGGTCATCTACTCTGCATGTCCAATCATCCTGTGAAGTTTCAACATTCTGGGTCAAGTGGTTCTCAAGTTATTGATCAGAAATGACTTTCCATGTTCAAGTCCCTGTGACCTTGACCTTTAACAGAGTAACCCCAAAATCAATAGGAGTCATCTACTCTGCATGTCCAATCACCTTATCAAGTTTCAACATTCTGGGTCAACATTCTTACCATATTGATTGGAAAGAGCTTTCTATGTTCACCCCCCTGTGACCTTGACCTTTGATGGAGTGACCCCAAAAACATCATTTCTAGATCAAATGGTTCTCCAGCTACTGATAGGAAATGAAGTGTGATGTACGGAAGGAAGACAGGATGGACGGACGGACAGGGTAAAAACACATATACATTTTGTTGTAAATTAATTCAAAAGTTTCATACAACAGATATTCAACAATCTTAAGACTGGCCGACAAACTGATGTCATCGTAATGGACTTAAGTTACTTACTTAAAAAAAACTTACAATACTGTAAAATCATTTAATTTCGTAGGCATAAAATTTCATGGTTTTGGTCAAAACGGCAATTTCGTGGGGATATGAATTCGTGGATTTCACATTTTGAACATAAACTGAATGGGAATTTTACTTGTTCGTTGGGATTATATGTTCACCTTTGACTTCTAAGTGTGACCTTGACCTTAAAGCTAGGGTTCTAGGTCTTGCGATGACACATCATCTCATTATGGTTAACATTTACTCCAAGTTATGTCAAAATCCTTCACGGATGGCAGAGTTATGGACTGGACACGAAACAGACCATGTTAACCTTTGACCTCTAAGTGTGACCTTGACCTTCGAACTAGGAGTCTGGGTCTTGCGAATGACACGTCATCTCATTATGGTGAACATTTATGCCAAGTAATTTTAAAATCCCTTGATGGATGGAAGAGTTACAGAATTTACCAGACGCAAACACGGACAGTGCGATTTTAAAATAACGATGTTTTACTGCATAGCAATCGCTAATGATTATGACTAGCAGGCGCGGGTCAGGGATAGCTGTTAAAAATAGCAAAAACACAGAGATTATGTGCATCACAAAGATAAAGTTGAAGAACTATTTTATAGGCCAGGTTAAAAGTAAAAGCAGGAAGTTGAATTTGAACTGATAGAAGGGTGGTAGCTGCCCAGCAAATATTTCAATACTAAACAATCAATAGGATAATTATTGTTTTTTTAGGTGTCTTGGGTGTTCTGGGGCAAAAAGACCCTCTTACTTAGGTACTTAGAGATCCACCGATGTAATGTAAGCTGCTAAGGCTTGTCCATATCACCTCAGATTGTCTTCTTTTTTAGTGTACACGTCCGGCTGTTGTGGTTGCATTTAACAGACCAAATATAATCAAATTTGGCCAATTTGAAATGTTCATCTTCTATTTTACTTTTGAACACACTTACAGTACTTACTACTAAGCACAATATCTTCTGGTAGCTGGTTCCAATGGCCAATGCAGTGGTATGGAAAGGCTTGCACTCGTAACATTTTATTAGGCCAAAAAAAAAAAATATGTATGTTTCCTGTGACATGCCAGAAAAAAATTGGGTAGAGCGGGTGTGGGTATTTCCGAACAGTTAAGCAATAATGTTGAATGTTCGGAAATACCCACTTATATTGCCATTTAAAAACAACTTGTTTATAGAGTGATTCCAGCTGATTTAGCGTGTATAATTCCGAACTATATAAGTATACAGATATTGTCAGTATAGTGTATTGAAGATATTACCTATTGGACGTGTATTTCCGAACAGAGGGGGTAATTCCGAACAACAGGGGGGCTAATTCCGAACAGTTCCAACTTCTTAAAAACAGAATGTTTGTTTGTTTACAATGATAAACAAAGACATTCTTTACGGTATTACTTGCATTTTTAACAAAGAAACTTTATAAAACAAAACATATAACTGGAATTTACAGAGCATCTGTATCTAAACCTAAATTTGCAGAAGCACAGCACAACATCTGTGACAACTTTCTACATGATTAATGTCCTAAAACATTTAATATGGTATTAACACCCTTATACATGATGGAGTGTGCAGTGTTAAAAATGTCTTAGAATCTGTGTTTAAATTAACAGTATTTGCATTCAAACGGAAGTTTGTCTGTATAGCCCAATAATTCATCTGCCACACATTTAGGGTGAAATCTGCATCCACAATTGGTGCATGTAGGGTTTTTTCACATGCATAGCAGTAACGTGGACCTTGTCGTGCAGGGTTGTCTTGGCACGCAAAATTTGCTTGCAACTCTTGACAAGCTCATGCTATTGCTACTTGAGTCGCCGCCTCCTCTACCAGAGTCGCAGCCTCCTCTACCAGAGTCGGATCATATTGCACATGTTTAAAACAAGCCAATATGAATGAAAAGAAGTTGAACTCATTTTACAAAGTAGTAGATTTATTTATTTGTTACTGTATCTTTTTTTATATATATATTTATTTATCAACTTATTTATTTATTTATAATCTAGCTCTAGTTATTTGCTTCAAATATGGTACAAGTCTTTATATATACTTATTTTGGATAAACTGTTCCTCATACATTGATTGTTTGGAATTAGCCTCACATTAATTAACAAGTGTGTCTAATTCCGAACGGCTTCTTTGATCTTTCAACGTTTTCCATAATGAGAAATGCAGTTAACTCCCTTCCCACGGGACACTTGTGATGTAAGAATTCCATCAAAACATTGTCAGCGGTAAAAACCAATACTTTTAGATCCTTACATACTACTTACATCAAAATACGAAAACAGGTAAGAACGACATGCATGCAAGCTGTCATATAAATTGTAGTCAGTTATTTTGAAAAGGTGCGCGACAAAACTTTGCATTCATTGCAATATGATATGGAATTCATTGTTATCATGTATGTGACGCCGTGGATTAGATTGCTGCCTTTCAAGAATACGAAAATGTAATTGGAAAAATGTGTTCGGAATTACCCCCCTGTTCGGGATTACCCACACCCGCTCTAGGTAGGTTGATTTTTTTTTTTTTTTTTTTTTTTTTTTTTTTTTTTAGAATACACATCTTTACAGTAGTGGAATTCCCTTGTCTTTGCTTTTGCACATATATGTCTGTACTAGATGGTAGATGCTATACACTTTAAATACACTGCTTTTTATACACCCTTTTGGCTTTTAGTCAAATTTTTAAATACATGCTGTCAGAATATTTCAACAGATGCACCTTTGGTTTTCCATTGGTTCAAGCCTAGCTTAAACTCATGATTTTTTATGGCAAGGCAGGGTTGTAATTTTTTTCCCCTACCACCTGCCCTGCAGGACTACTAACCACTAAAATCTGCTTGCCCTTAATGAACAGTCACTTGCCCTTATAATTGACATGTTTAATATTGTCACTTTTATGAAAGGAGTATTATACAATAAGTGAATTTCAAATGTAACACTCGGTAGACAAATACTATTCTCTTGTACCCTACATTTCCTTTTTAAGGTGGCATATTTGTTCTTCTTAAACTTCCTTTTTACAGCAGACATTTTTATTTTTCTTTCCTATATTTTTGTCAGCAGCACCAGCCAGTTGCTCTCCAAAATAACTGTAGCGATAGTAATAATAATTTAAGTCTATCCCCTCCCGTGTTTTCCTAAACTATTAGGACAGCATAAAATATTTAGTTATTTTCATTTTCTCAAGACTTATTTCCCGAAAATAATTATTTTGAAAAGTGTCCCCAAAACATGGACATAATTATCATCATCCACACACCCTTTGTGAAAGCAAAGAGCTATAAAAATAAATTTATACTTCTTTGGTGAAAGCGAAAAAAAAACAATTATCGGAAATTATTCTGTTTATAAGTTAAGTAATTGGCCTTGTTTTCATCATTAATTAACACCCTCCAAAGAGCTAAAAGAAGTGTGTCGGTATCATGGCATCTGAAGTGAAGATCAAAGCGGTATAGTTGCCCGAGATTGTCATGGCATTACGTCATGTTTTCGCGCCATGTGAAACATCAATGTTTGATCGTACCGCCTCGCTTCTTTAGACTGTTGAGAAGAAATCAATAAAAAAGTTTCTTCTTTTTTTTTTTTTTAAAAGCGAATGTACAACATCATGAATGAACTGACAGGTAAATGTGTCAAACAATTATACCGGATATCCTACCTCTGTGACCTGTTTGCCCTCAAAGAATTTACATTATTGTTACATTATTGTTAGAGAAGAATATCTTACAAAGTGTCGTGTCAAAAATAATACTTGTACGAAAAGATTCATTTAAAACTTAATTAAAAACCGCAACAACATCATACTGCGTTATTCTAAAGCCACATTTCTATTTACATTCACGAGGTCACGAAACCTATTCTGCCGCGCAAACAGAAATCTGTTTGCGAAAAATCGTTTTACTCCATGTATTTAAATTGCTGCCGCTTTTTCATTATTTACGATTTTTTAATTCTGTTTTTTATACTTTCTGTTCAAAAGTCTGAATTTTATGACCATATTATGTATCATTTATTTACTTTAAGAAAGAAATAAGTAATTAAGATCGCGCTGTTTGAAATGTTACAAGTGATTACATGAAAATTCGGCCGTTTTTATAGATTTTGCCTACATTTTTGTCAATGTCTTATTAATATTATTATATAATTTAAACTGTATTACTTCTCAAGCGGTGTTGAAAATTTGAAGCGATTATATTAAAAAATGAATGCACTACGCGCGTTTTTTTGTGTTCGTGTCGATAAACAAAAGTAACGGCGAGATTAGGTATTACGATAGGTCGCACGTGCTCGTGGAATGGAAAATTACCGGCATGACGTTTTGATATCCTTATGATTCGCGGGTTAATTCCAGTCAATCCAGGTATTTTTTCGTGATATAATTTCAGAATTTGGTAAAGTTACGACGTAAAAACCTCTAGCCCGATCGGTCGAGTATACAGCAAAGTCCACTCGTCCAAAGAGCTATAAAAATAAATATTTCTTTGACTCGTCCTATCCAGAATTTAACTCGTCGATGTATATATAGAACTGTCAGATCCTTCACAAGAAACTGCCTGTCGACTTGTTCAAAAAGCCCGGTGAATGTACATCGATCCGATGTTCCTAAATGAGAGCATATAATTTTTTTCGTACCCGCAAATTTTCGTTTAGGGTCGGTCGGGTCACCGGAAACATACATATTTTTTTTTACGCCTTACAGCAAGGTTTCATTACTTTATACAGATGTCCTCTGGTTGCATGAGCATTAAAGTCCATCAACGTTAAATGCGTCTGATACTATTTTTTAAAGGTAAAAGTAAATTTTATTTACTGTTGCTTTTTTGAAACAATGAACATGTTTGCTCTGTAATACATTTCTATGAAAAGAGAAAAAAATCATCCTTCAATACTGCAGTAACCAAAGTCATAGAGTAAGTAACCTTGGTAACCAAAGGAATATAATGGGTTGTAAATGGACACTTGTGCACTGACACTAAAATTTTGAAAAAGAGTACAGTAAACAAAGCAATATAGTAAGTAACCCCAGTAACCAAATGCATATAGTAGGTTACAAATGGACACAGTTGTGCAGCGGTGCACATTTTGGGCCATATAATATTATGATACCTTACCACCAGCAATTTGGTGGTACCCATTTACAGCTGGGTCAACTGAGGCAATTGTGATAAAGTGCCTTGCCCAAGGACACATCGCAGTTGGAGTAGCCAGGAATCAAAACCGGGGCCTTCACCTCCATAGGAAAGCGTCTTTGCCGTCTTGACCAATGTGTCCATTTTGAACACAGTTAGTTTATACTAATTTGTTTTAGCTCGATTGTGATGAAAGCTTCAAGCTTATTTGAACCACTCTCGAGTCTGCTTCCTGGAAAACCAGTACTGGTGTCATATGAGAAGTCATGGTCTGACCCCAGTGGGGCTCGAACCCAGGACCCCTGGATTGAGCGGCGACACCTTATCCACTAGAGTCTAGACCACTGCTCCCCTTGAACATAGTTATTAAGTCATAGCATTTATGTCGATAATACAGTGTTCTAAGGTTAAGTTTCACTAATCTTTCATGGTATGACAAATTTCTTAAATCTGGAACTATTTTGTTCAAATTGTTGCTCTTCTCTAGAAGTTGCCTACAGTTAACTAACTTTTTCCCCAACTGTAACAGGACGAATAAGTTTGATTTTCGATAAATAAACTTGACAACAACATGAATGATTTTATAAACCTACCTTGCTTTCAAATTTCAAGTTTATTCCATATCAAGGCTTATTACAAGCATGTAAGAATAAGATAAACAACATCTCATCGAAATGTGTAATCCACCATTTTCATAGTCATGTGATTACTAAAAATGTTGCTAATAAAAACCCAGTTTTGATTGGATGCAATATTACCCCTTTCGCCAATCAACTGGATTGATACAAACGGTATTAGGAACGTCCAATGTTGAAACATGGCGGTCGTGGTTTCAAATTATTTTAAGATCATAGTTTACCCACTGTTTTCTTCAAAAAATTAAGATGATTTTGTGATAAAATAGCAGTTTTATATTGCTTCTTTGTGTTACTTTCTAGAACAATTTTGAAAGAAATAAGTTTCTTATTCTGTAAAAGATTACAACAAAAATCGTGCCTGAACATGTCCCAAAACTGCTAAATAATCATCACAGTCCACCCGAATGATTAGTCACAATGAAAAGCTGGATGTTTTTGTGATATTATATCAGTTAACTAGGCAGTACTAATAGTTTTCTTCAAAATGGCAGACGATACAAACAAGGATATTAAGCAGTTTCAGGTGAGAAATACATTAAAATCTGCCTTCCAAAAAAAAAAATACAGTGATTTTTATACAGTATGTGCTTTAGGGAAAGCCAATCTATCTATCTTCTTTGTATAAATTTTTTATTGTGCTTCACGAAGGGCGAGCATATAGTAAGTTGCTGCCTCGTCCGTCTGGCCGTCACACTTTTGTCCAGAATATAACAAACTCATGAGTTGAATATAGTCGCATTAACTAGGTACTTAAGGCTTCTAGTTCTTCAGAGGGCTGTCCAAAGATTCACTGTTGACATGGTATATAAATGGTAAAAAGGTAACTTACACAATATTTCCATTTTGATGGAAACCAAACAGTTACTTTGCAATGGCCTTAAATGTGATTTTTTCTATTCCTAACATAAAATAATTTCAGTTTTCGATTCAAGATTGTAGTTTGTTGTTGTGGATAGTAATTAGAAAACCATTTCAGACCATTTCAGTTCATTTGTGGTGATTCGGTATAGGCGAGTATGACCCGGATTACGCACAATTATACTGGTCTGCTCAATTACAGAAATCTGTTTCAAACAATGTTTTGTTTTGAATTTATTTTCATACTCAGGGGTGTGGAATTCCTATGTCCGACTTGTCCGACTCGGGACTTTTTGACAGCAGACAAGTGAGTTTTCACATTCCATTTGTCTGCGGACAAGCACAAATTTTCTGGTTTGAAATGAAAAAGGAAAGAATAATTTAGAAACGCAGAACAGTGCTTCAAGTTTATGGAGTTTATAAAAGAATTTGACGTACGAAACGGATGTTTCACCAGCCGAGTGGCCTCTCAATTTCTCGAGTTTTGGGAAAACCAAACTGCGTCTTAATTTAGCATCTCTTTCTCTGCATTCTGATTGGTTCCCTGTCACAATCTCGCGTGATTTTTGCACACGATAACTCGGCGAATAGAAACCGGAAATTTAAACAAATATCACAAAGTTTTGGACAAATTCGTTGTTACAACTTCGTCTGCCAAAAAAAATGGAAGTCAACAGTCAAAGCACAAAGCGCTCGCTAGTACGAGTCAAGAAGTATGATGTTTTCTGACAGTCAGAAAGTTTCATGCTTTCTCACGTGGCTTCGCATGGCATGATGGGCATGCTTTTAGGCCTCGCGGACGAACACAGGCTAAAGTGTCAAAACCTTTTTTTTTTGAAACAGCTAATACACTTTATTATGTTTGCTTTTGTAACTACTTGTAGATTATTGTCCAAAATAAAGAATTATTTGCATGCTAAAATGTTGAAAATCTGGGCAAGTAAGTTTTGACTGCGGACAAGTGAAAAACAAGTGAAAAATATTGGGATTTCCACACCCCTGATACTTTTTTGATCATGACACATTTGTCCAGCTTTTAACTGTTTAAGATGAAATTTATATTTTGAATATAAACTTGACGAAATAAAACAAAAAAATTTAAAAACTGGTTCGGAATGGGCAAGTTCGCTGTATTAATGGCATTTGATAGAAACTTCACTTAATTCAAAGAGCTATAAAAATAAATAGATCAGCAACTTGAAAGGCATATATATAGAGCAAATCTTGCCAACACGGGGCACTAGACAACTTTTGGGGACAGGTATCCATACCCTCAGGAAGGGGAATTTTTCGTCGTTTTAAGACAAAAAGGAGAAGTTTTTAGCCATATAAATGATATATATGCTACTACTTGTAACACTTTTTAATACTGTTTTCAATCATTTCTAACTACAATCTAATATACTATATTCCAGCAGTAACCTTCCTTAGAGGCACTATAATGTAACTTGAAAGAGAGTTCATATCTAGTTGTGTCAAACAACCTATTATCAGGGGAATTTTCTTCTGAGAAAGGGAAAAAAACCATATTATTTTATGAGGGGAATGGGGCCCATATTCAGCCCCAAAAATGGCCAGACGAGTGCCCTGCAACATCACGTGGGAACTGAATGAGATCTCGTTTTACCAGTGTTATGAAATAGACAGCAGAAGGATAAAAATTTGTGTCGTGAAAAACTATCGGATTGTTTGTTTATTATGATAATGTTTTTAATGTTTTTTTTTTTTTTTTTTTAAATGTTATTAGTATTTTCTACACAGGGAAGGAATGGATTTACGATTGGAAAATTAAGAAATCAGCAGTTGTCGTTTGATAATTGGACCCGATTCGGTTTATTACGTGTTGGCTGTATTGCCAGTGTAATACTTTAATAAGCGTCTGTTGATTTGATCAGGAGTAATCAAGTCAGCAAATGCTTCAACAAGATAACGCAGTTACACAAGCTTATGTGAGATTTTTCCTGTTTCTATTCTTTGTATTTTATACTTCTTTGCTTAATCATAGAGGCCATTGAGACAAAGTGTAATGTCAAAGAATCATAACTCTACCTTAGGGTAGCTTTATTATACAAAATAAGGCTTGTCTGGAGCATTATTTGAAAAGTATTAATGGCATTACATTGAAACTTCGAAAAATGATACAGGCCATTGACGGGAAGTGCAATGTCTAAGAACCATAACTATACTTTACCTAGTTTTTTTAATTATCTCCCTTTATTATACAAAATAAGGCTTGTCCGGAGTATTACTTGAAAAGTATTAATGGTATTTCATTGAAACTTCACAAAATGATAGAAGCCATTGACGGGAAATGCAATGTCAAAGAACCATAACTCTGCCTTACCGTAGTTTTTTAATTATCTCCCTTTATTAATTTTTTTTCTTTTTATTATCTCCCTTTTAGCTTGACTTTTTGAAGATAAAGTAGAGCTAATGCACTCTCTCCGGCGTCGGCATTCAGGGTTTTTTCTAGCTAATTAGGGAACATAGCCTATACCCCCAAAATTGGGAATTTTGGCGCGTAAATGTTTTGAATTGGGAAATATTTAGTCCCATAGGATATAGTAAAGATGTGTTTAAGCACTTTCTCATACATTTGTTTCACATTGTACAACCTCTTTTAACATACTTCCATTACAAAATTGTCCATAATTTGGTCAATGTTTGTGCAATTTTGATGAAATTTTTTTCAGAATGTAGATTGGGAATTTTTGCACTCATTTTGGGAAAAATACATACTTTTTGGCATTGGGAATATAGCTGAATAACGGCTATAAAAACGGCAAAAAAAAACCCTGCAGCCTTTTCAATATTTTATTAGAATTAATTGGAAAAGAGAACTGGAACACACAGGACATTGAGAAATGTGTCTTGATGATAATGTGACTTCTTTAAAGCTACTCGCCCAGTGTTGGTGTAATGTTTCAACATGTTTATTTCCACCAAGTTTGGCATAGAATGTATATATAACACTGAAAAATGATGGGGTGAAAAGAAAAGTTACAGGGCTAGCGCTGAGTTGAAAAAAGTTTGAGCCAAATTTTTACATCGCGGATCGAAGAGGCTCGCATGCTCATTAGCGTGTCCACGACAGGGCTTTGGTGGGGTTTTTGGGCTTTAGGATATTTCAAATGCTTAGATTGCAGCAGAAAACACCATTAACTGAATGGTCTGTCCTTGTGTAATAATAAGCAAAACAGTGCATCAAGGATAAATTTATTTTTAACCATAATTTATATTTCTCAATATATTAACAGTATAGTCTCGCACGCCCATTCGCGTGCCATGACAGGGCTTTGGTGGGGTTCACAGGGGGCTTTGCCCCCTGAAGCTTTTGGGCTTTAAGGTACATTGTATTTCTAATGCTTAGATTGCGGCAGAAAACACCATTATTCACAAATGTTAAATCTTACTAAATGCTTCATTACTGAATGGTCTGTCCTTGTGTAATAATAAGCAAAACAGTGCATCAGGGATAAAAATACAACGGATTTGTATACAAATGCGATCTCTCTTATTTTCCATTTTTAGCTGGATTTAGAGTCCTAGTTTCACTTTTCACAGATATTGCTTTCTTTGCAGGAGGTAAACTAATGGGTTCAGAAATAGGTTTCTCAGCCTTAATGACAAGCAAGAAATTAATTTAAAAACATTTTATTATATACTTATTGGCATCAATAATGAATTACTCATTTGAAATAATTTTATTTAATTAAACTTTTTTGAACAAAAGAGATCAAACACACCCACCTTTCAACAAGATAATAAAAGATGGCCCATTATTCAATCAAGGAACTTCAGTCATGGCATGTGCCACAAACAAACACCTTTGATCCATGTATATTCATTAATCTATCCATTTAGCTGACAGACAGACAGATACTTTATTCACCCAAGGTATATGATATACAACATGAGGATATGCAATATGTTTGTTTTTTTTTTTTAACAATGTATTGTTTGTTCCGGTAGCAGTCAACAGAATATAAAATATGAACTATTAAATTAGCAGTATACATAAGTGTCAAGGGGGAACTCATAGAATTGTATCTCATAACTCATTTACGTAAGTGCAAATTACTTGTAATCTTTCTATTCAAGATTATATCTAGCTAAACAAAATGAGAGATGCTTTTAATTACCCCAAGGGCACAGGTTTATTGTCACTTGGTGGTGTTAATGGACCATAGACTGTGCCTCTTGTTTATTGCATGTTTTGTCACAGTCTGACTTGGCACTCTTTTGGTCCAAAATAACATTATATAAAAATTGACTGGTTTTAATTCTTAAAGTAGGGGATTTTTAGAGTTTGAGCCATTTCTGAATTTTCTTGAGCCAAAATTAGCATTTAAAGCATTTTGCTCAAAATGCCCATTCCAGCGCTAGCTCTGAGTTAAATATTGGTAGAAATACAAAAAGAATGTAAATTTTCTGCATTATTATAAAAGTGTTGCAACAGCTTACTACCTTCTGCACAATAAATTGGTTATTTATAAGAATATCTTGCAAAAAGCCTATGTCAATAAGTTTGTACCACTAGTCACTTCAGAGTACTCACCTTTTATGGACTTTCGAGAGAAATTATTTTCACCTGAAATGTGTGGGTTAGTCCCTTTAATTGCCAAAAATGTATATAAAAAAAAGAGTGTAGCTTATAGAAGTTTATAGAGTTATAAGAGTGTGCTTATAGAAGCACGGCAATATTTTGTATAACTACTTCATTCACCTCCAGCAATAGAGAGCAGTACGCTCTACTATAATAGCATCTAAATGATGTTCCTGTTTCTTACTACACTAGTATACAATACTAGGCATACTTAACAGCTGTCAGCTTTTATTGTCCGCGCCTTTTTGCCTCTTTCCATTGTCCGTCACATTTAATTGTTTGTCTATTATTCTTCTGTCTGCCTAGGGATGTAATATTTCTTTTGCAGGTTGAAATCATTTCTTTATGTTACCCATGTATCAAAGAAATATAATTTTGCCCCCCCCCCCCCCCCCCCCCCCCCTTCGAAGGAGGGTTATATTATTTTGCAGATGTTGGTCGGTATCTAGACCAATCCGTTTCCGGATGATAACTCAAGAACATTTGGACCTAGGATAATGAAAGTTGATAGGGAGAGATTGGTCATAAAAAGGAGATGACCCCTATTGATTTTTAGGTCAGTAGGCTAAAGGTCAGTGTCACAGTGACCAGGAACAGTAACAGTTTACGGATGATAAACTCAAGAATGCTTGTGCCTATGATTATGAAAGTTGACAGGGAGGTTAATCATGACCAGCAGATGACCCCCAGTGATTCTGAGGTCAGTAGGTCAAAGGTCAATGTCACAGTGACCCGTAACAGTTTAATGGTTTCCAGATGATAACTCAAGAACACTTGTGCCCAGGATCATGGAAGTTTAAAGGGAGGTTGGACATGACCAGCAGGTGACCCCTATTGATTTTGAGATCAGTAGGGTAAAGGTCAAGGTCACATTGACCCGGAACAGTTAAACCATTTCCAGACGATAACTTGAGAACGCTTTGGCCTAGGATCACGAAACTTAATAGGGAGGTTTATCATGACCAGCATGACCCCTTTTGATTTTTGGATCAGTAGATCAAAGGTTAAGGTCACATTGACCCAGAGCGGTAGAACTTTTGTGTACAGAGACCAAAAAATTTCTGCAATTACTGAATGCATCAATGGGGGCATTTCTTGTTTTACAAGCTCTTGTTATTATAATAATACATGGTTTATACAGCAATGTGTTAAACACAAAAGAATGACATCATCAATTGTAATAGTGGTTTGATTTTTTATGTGTTTTATTGCAAATATAAAGTAATTCCCTCTAATGTTATAATTCCTTGAATAGGGTTAATTGTAATGTTAAATCATAACACAAAATATATTGGAACAAATCCAATATTTACTGACATGCCTGACAAAGGTGGCAGACAAGTTCCAGTAATTTTCATTTTTGAAGCTAAACTACTTTAGGATTACGTTAAAGAAAATTTATCTTGTCATGGACTTTTTGAAAAGGCATTACATTTGCTTTCTATTTGTATATCCATTGTTTTATGCAAGACAGTTTCTGAAAAATATAAAACAAACGTTAGCTTAATGTTGATCTTGTTTTACATGCAATATATAGAAAACACAAATTATATAACATGATATGCCAGTAATAATGTTTTAGTGAATCCAGAAATGCACGTTTCTGTATGAAAGTATGAAGCAGAAATATTGAGTATATTGCAAGCAAAACTATTTAAAAACTCAAATTCAGAGGTGCTCATTTTTCCAACAGTGCCATTTGTCAGCTTTGTTCTTGAATTGTTTTGCTCAAATTTATTTTATATACATGTTTTGTATATTGTTTTGTAAATTTAAATACTAGTTCTGGTACCTTTCATGTATAAGGTTATTATTTAATGTAACTCTGAAACTAAATAACTGTGCGACTGTTACTAATTTCATTTGCTCCCCAGTTTTAACATAGCATACAGATATGTTTGTGCCACTTTATAGAAAATATTTGATTACAAGTAGCAGGCACCTATTATATAAGACAGAAAGGATTTTTATGTTGTATAAAATGGAAATTAGTGTCAGATTAAGTTGGCTTATCTGTAAAAAAACATAAAAACTTTCTGTTTATTGATCTTATCGTTTGATATGTCAACAAAGAAGTATTTTGTTGATTAATGTCCATAACTTTCACCACAGTCCAGCAAAGAAAATCCTTGCGTTATTTATAATTTTTGAAAAAAAAAAAAACTGTTTTAAAATTGATCATCTTACAGAAATTTGTTGTATGAGAGATAATGTGTTGTCTTTATGTATGTTCTATGTCATAGAACTTATGGATTGGAATTCTTTCAATTGTTGGCATGATATCAGATGGCAAGGTAACAGCTGATTCTATTTGGGCAGGGTTATAGTCATTACCTATCAAATTGATATTAATTACTTTCCTCTCAATATGTTTACATTGTCACCGACAGTACTATTGTTTTAGTGTGGTGAACTTTCTGCCACGGTTGTCTGTCAAACCTGCTGGAATAGGTCCTTAAGTTCATTGTACTGCTATTTGTATACTGTTTTGTAGAAAAAAAATAGAAACGTAATAGAAATTTCGACATAATGTTTCCTTTTCTGATAGCAATCATTTCAACAAAATACTGTTCCTTGTAGAAAAAAAAGTTTCCTCAAGAATATAGGAAAATTTGTTTAACATAAAATGTCTAATGATGAATTTGTATATTATAACTAAATATATTTAATTCATAACTTAAAACATTTAAATGTGAATTTGGATACCATTGAAATAAGCATGTAATTGAAAACTTAAATTCAGTTGTTGGTGTATATATGTAAATTCAGAAACAATGATGGGAAATAATAGGGTTACAGGAGATATAACTTTTAGACACAGAAGACTGAAGGTGAGATTTTACTTTGTCTCTCTGAGATCTTGCTTCGTCCTAATGAGATAAGTTTAATAGTAAAAGTTGATGTTGATTCAAGCAGTTTCTTTTTAACAAAATTTGAATAATGCATATGTCTGGACTTGTTGCAAGTAAATGTACACTTATGGAATAGTTTGCTGGTCAATAGTCAAAGCTATTGCCCTGGGTCTGAAGGACCATTTATGTTTTGACTTTAGTCCAGCAAAATTTATTATTATTATTATATAAAACTATAGATTAGGCGAACTATGGACCTATGATTTATATAAGGAGTCACATAATAGTATGACATTTTTGTATTATTAGAATTAAGCTAAGAGAAAATGAAAGTACCATATTGATGAAAAATGATTATAAGATTTGACAAAATTCAACATGGAACAGCATTTAATTGTTTACCACAGTGATGAAAACTGATTAATTTCCTTATTTATTATATAATTTAGTAGATACTAAAATATGATCTTGTATAAATTAATATTTTGTGTAATAGTTGAATTTATATTTGCATTGAAGATAAGGTGGATGACTGTATTGATCTATGGCAAATATAGATCACCTTTTAAGAAGTACATCAGATCTGTAAAGTTGCCAGAAATCAATGTTTGGTTATTGATGTGGGATTGATCAGGCAGCTGCCCAGTCACTGTAGCATGTTTATGATTCAAATACTTAATCATCCCAAACTTTATTTAAGTTATTTTGACATATTGATCAGATTGTTGCATGACTCGGGTTATTAAGTTGACAAATAAACCGTGTACAAGTTTCTTTTTCCAAAATTTCTTTAAATGAATGCGGAATTAAACTTTCAGGTGGTGTATTATTTCAAATCTCAGTATTTGCTTTTGAGAAAAACATGAATGTTAAGGGAACAGTGAATTGTATATAGTTATGTTAAGGTATTAAATCGTGTAGATATTAAAGAAAATCTGCTTCTGTTTTAGGAATGGTCATTAACATAATTCTTAAAATGTTGTGTTGGATATTGCCAGGTATTTAGCTTAAATATACATTAATACTGTCTTAGTTTTACATTATTCAGTCTAACTTGACTACAGAAAGCTATATATTAAATTGTAGTCATGATCTTGACAATATGGTTATATGCCTGGTTGTTGTGATGGCTAGTGTGTGCAACAAGGGCAGCATGCAGTCCGCTAGTACTGCTGAGAATATTCTCTTTGTACTAAGTTACAGTGGTACTGATTTGATTGTTTTTAAGAGTGTGTAAAAAGAAATGAAAAGGATCTTGTTTCTAGATAGACATGAAAGAGATATAATCATATAATGCCAGTTTATGTTATTGATCCTGTATGGAACGCTCTGACATCCTTTAATTAATTGTATTGAGAAACAATATTCAATTAACACCAGTTCTCTGTCGGATAGATATTTTATATGGTAGACCAGCTGCTTCTTACATGAATAATTAAATGCTGTACAAGGCTGCATTGCTTTTCAATAGACATGAACTGTTGAATTGATAAACTACAAAGCTTATTATGTTTTAGTGTTGAAATCAGGAAGTTTACGAATAAATGAATCAGTAAGTTGTTTTTCTTGATATATTTAGATGTTATTCTTAATTCTAATATGCTTGTTTCTGTTAAAACACGCTTTAAATACGCTAAAATGACGTAGATGTTTTTTTTGTGACCAAGAAAAAGCGCTACTATATTTTATTTATTGTTTTAGATTCAGGGCATATTAGAGTCAAAATAATGTATAGCAAAATGGTGTTTTACCTAAATTAATACACTCAAAACCAATTATACGTGGCGAGAATAATTCACACCGGCTACGCACTCATGAAATTATTCCTTTTACATATACCCTCTTTTCATGTATTTTAATAACGTTAAAACACACGGTTTTTAGCTCGACTATTCGATGAATAAGTAGTAGCAGCATTGGCGGCACACCTTGGTAGTTTTTTATACTAGTCAACATTTTGACAAACTCTTGAGATAAAGCTTTGAAACTTTCAACACTTATGTACCGTCACCATGTCCAGTTTTAGGCAAGAATATATAACTCCACCAAGGATTTTGGCTGAATTATGGCCCCTTTTAACTTAGAAATTTTGGTTAAGTTTTTTGTACCAGTTCAAATTTTGTGTAAAGTGTTTGACATATGGCTTTGACACTTTTATCACTTGTTTATTATAACAGTCTCTATCTGTAGGCAGGAGTACATAACTCTGTCAACTGTTTTGGCTGAATTATGGTCCTTTTTGGATTTGGAAATTGGTACAATTTTTAGCTCACAATTTTGGTCTAATCTTAATGAAACTTGGTCAGAATGTTACCCTCAATAAAATTGTTTATCATCATGATTTCCATCTGTAGGGTACATAACTCTGTCAAATATTTTGGCTGAATTATGGCCCTTTCTGGACTTGGAAATTGCTTCAGTTTTCGTACAAGTCAGCAATTTGTCAGAACTATTTGACATGTGGCTTTAAAACTTTGAACACTCGTTTATCATCATGATTTCCATCAGTAGGCAAGAGTACATAACTCTGTCAACTAATTTGTTTTTCATACCAGTCCATATTTTGCCTAACCTGTTTGTCATATGGCTTTGAAACTTTGACCACTTGTTTACCATCATACATGTAGTCTACATAATGTACGCAAGACTATATAACTAGGACAAGGACTTTAGCTCAGTTATGGCCTTTTTTGACATAGAAATTAGTTAAGTTTAGCATACCATTCCATATTTTGTCTATTTTGACTGTTTTATATATCATATATGGCTTTGAAACTTTGAACACTTGCTCACCATTATGTTCACACAATGCCATTATGTTCACACAATGCCATATAGTGCAAGACTTATCCAAATCCACAAATGGTACATTGTTTGTCTTATCTATTTTTTTTCTCAAGTCTGAAAATCTCTGGTAATATTTTGACCCTATACTTCTATCAATTCTTCAAGTTGAGTGCGTTGTCAACAGACAGCTCTTGTTCTATACATTATTTCTTAAATAAAAAAGTTGATAGCTTGATATGTTGATTCTTTGCTCTGGATACACAATTTTAGTAATAATTCCAAACTTTAGGCATATTAGCATGATTTTCTTGATTTCATGGGTGGAAGTCATGTTAAGTAGTGTCAGAGGGACCTTCGGTTTACAGCTCTGCTGTTGTCTATAACCCCTTGTAGTATGTATCTATACTATTTCTCTCACTTTTATTTCTTTAAAGACTTTACTGTTTATAAAAGGATGTTGTTTGTGTATTTGCAGGCTCCAGATATGGCTGACTTGTTAGAGTATTTTGAGGCACGGAGTCGAGCCCTGGATGAGGAGGGTCAGCTGGTGTTAGATGCTTCCACTCTACAGTTCATGTCCCTCATCAAGTTTAATGGGATCTCAATACTCCCTCCTGTTGTAAGTGTATCTTTCAATGTGACTCCTGTCCCTGTGTTTGCTCTGTCATATTCTTCTTCATGAACAGATGATGTATTTCTATACTGACATATTTATTACCCTTAGAACAATAGTTGAGCGTCAGATGAAAACATGATATTTTAATTTAAAATAATTTTGTTTGCAGTATTTGTTAAAAGTGACCATTCAGCCAGGGAGTGAAGATAGTGTATTTTCAGTGGTTTTTTTTCTTCAGATTTTGGTAAATGGGAACAGATCTGTTTGATGGAGAAAATAATATAAAGACTAAGTAATTATAAAAATTTTGGGGGTGGGGGGTTGGGGGAGAAAAACTGCAAAATAAAAGTGGTATTTGTGTATATGTTTGTATATATCTAAATTTATATGAGTTTGTCTGTTCTGTACAAAATGGCAATCTAAAGTGTCAGAACTGTGATGATTGATGGTAAATAAAACTAATATATTTTCCAGTTAACTCAGGGAAGACGGGAGGAGATGATGTCATACAAACACGAGGCATTACGACGAGAAAAATGTACTCGTGCTAAAAAGAAAGAAGAGTTACATGCAAAAGTGCAATCAATTGTTGCTGGAGTTGAGGTAAACATTCTGTAAATACACTATTTTGTTCTTAATGATGTATAGATGGAAGCAGTTAAAATTATAAATTCTGTTTTCTCTATACCTTTTTCAAACAGGAAGTGTGCTGTTTGTATGGACATTGCTTTGTTATTTCACTGCATGCCTTTATTCAGCATCATTTTGTATAGATGTATAATTTATATTTCAAACAAAATTTTGATAATAAATATCTGTATGTGGCATGAAATAAGGCTACCGGTATTACAAAGGCTGACATGGCAAAATATCCCATAGGCATGACCAATACCAGAAACTGTTTCGATATCAGTGAACGCATTTAGTAAGCAGTGTCATTTTAGGTGGAGTGTTTGGATGACTATCTGTCTATGGGGTAACAAAATAGTTTAGACTGTTGTTAAAATTGTTAAAGAACTTGTATGTTTGGGAAACATTGTTTAACGAGTGGAGAAATTGATGTTGCAGAGTACATACTCATTAAAAAGCCGTAGCCAGCTTCCAAGAACAAACGGAATGTACAAGTTGCTAGTAGGTCATGTTGGTTCTTACACTTGTTTTGTAACTTTTGCAGGGAAACATTCCATTGACTAGAACACCAAAATGTTACTATAATACTTACTACAGAAAGATCTACATTTTGATACTGTTTTAAGTAAAAACAGACTTTACAACAAATGCTTTCTGTTTTCAAACCAAATATAAACCAGTTATTACCAAAAAATTAATATTGAATGTAAAGAGTGAAATTTACTCGCAGTCAAGTTATTATAGAATATTTCATTCATTGTTTTGGTCAGGTACAACTAAGGAGCAACCGTAACCAAGTGGTTGCTGACTTCAAATAACTTACCCCTCACTGCTTTGGGTTTGAAGTGCACACTTGAGGTGTATAACTGTTTTATATGAGAAAGCCATCCTGTTCGGTTACAGAATATTAGTGCTTCTACCCAGGTGCCCGTCTATGCCTGAAATAATACTCAGACACTCGAGCCGTCTTGCACCATCAAACAAAAACAAAACAGACAAACTGTTTGTTAGAAATGCTGTTAAGATTTTTAATTTTAAAAAATCGACAGTCGTATGACTGGTGACACCTTAACTTACAAGACAAGTGTTATAGACTTCCTGGTAATTTCTGTGTTATTGAACTCTGCATGGAAATGGTGTAACCTTACATACTATTTATGCACACCTGTCATGCTATTACCTTGTTATAACTGGTGTAAATATTTCTATGTTTGAAAGTATGCATGTTCAGAGGTTTAACACTGTTACTGTTTTTACACTCTGCTCTATGACTCAAGTCACATAATCTATACTCAAAGCACATGGTGATGGAACATAATGGCATGGTGTGCTTGGCTGTTTATTTGTGGTTCAGAGATGAAAAAATAATTATTGAAAAACAAGTTGTTGGAATAATCTTAATTTTATTTAAAACTTGTTACAGTTGATAAGATTTTTAACAAATTTAAAAACAAAACTTGAGATCATATATACAAGGATTGTGAGGAAAGTTTGTGGGCTGGATTTTTGCAGTTATAGATGGCCGTATTGCACAGAATCATCATAAAACCAGCACAATTACTCAATTATATTTTAGGAATTTAAAGGAAATAAAAAGTCTTTACTATAAGATTCCATACCAAACTATTTTATTTAATGAATTAATAAGCAAGGTAGCCAATGCATGTAAGCACAAGGTTCCTTGAAATCTCAAGAATCCAGTGCAAGACCTGTAAGATTCATTGTCATTACCGGGTCAGGCATGAATATATTTTTAGGAAAGGAAGTCAGTATCTGCAGAAACAGCATTTGAATAGTCTTTTCTATTAGCTGTGATTTCATATTACAATTAGAATAATCAGGAAGGTTTATTTTGAGTTGACTTTTTGTTCAAATTTCAACTTGTCTTTAACAGCAAACTGCCTTCAGCAACCAGATTGTGTCTCCCTAGATTGGACTTTAGTTTGAATTAAAATAAATCTCTTAAAATATTTTAAAAATTGTGTTGAACCCTCGAAATTGATCATTCACAAAATATCTTAGTTTCAGCTTACTCCCAAAAGTCTTGGTGAGTAGAATTGTACGTTTGTTAATTTGCCACATTTGAACATGATACTCTTGATGATAGTTTGTACCAAACAGTAAGAGGTATAGCTAATGATAGTTGATGGTTTATGATTTCTTCACAATTTCTTCACTTTTATACTGTATTGCAGGAAAGAAGAGCTGCAAAGCAAGCATCAAAATCTCTGAAATCATCAAAGTCACCTTCTCCTGCTTCAAGAAAATCATCTGACAAATACAGTTCAGAGGTCATCTCCAAGGTCACCACCAAGGTCACAAGCCCTGCAGATGTGAAAGTGCCATCAGAAATAGTCATCAATGTAACAAATTCTGGAAAAGAGACTAGTGCTCCTCAGTCAAAAACATCAAGCAAATCCCCATCAAAGTCCTCATCAGCAACTGCCACCAAACATTCAATGTCGCCTTCAAGGTCAACTTCTCAAGGCAGTGGTGATACTAAAAAGAAAGAACATACTAATTATAAATCTTTAGGTAAATTAGGAAGTTTATCCAAACAGAAATCTTTCTCTTCTCAGCATTTAGATAGGTCAGGAACACAAGCTGGTAAATTTGATTCAGATACTTCATCTAATTCAGCAAAGAATTTGTCTCTTTCTCCAAATTCAAGGGCTCTCCTACCCCACCCACCTGTGGGTAGACCACCATCAAGAGGCTCTTCAATGAGGCAGTCATCGTCAACCCCAGATCTCAGGAACATAGATGTTGCTGTGAAAACAGAAGATTTGAAGAAACCTATTCCCTCTAGAAGAAGTTTGTCTCCTAAAGGTGGTCGACCACAAGCACCTGAAAGGGACATTTCAGTGAAAACTGATAATAATAACAAAAATACAAAACTTAAGGAAAAGGAAAGTTTGAAAAAAGATAAGTCTCAAGAAAATAAGCCTAAATCGGAAAGTTCTAATAAAAGGAAACAGATTGTAAGTGAAAATAAGACAAAACAAAATGAAACTGATTTGAAAAAGTCCGCTGAAAGCAGTACAAAGAGAAATGTGGATTCTGCAGCAAAAGATATGAAAGTCAGATCTAGTGCAAAATCTCAACAGCAAAATTATGCATTACAAAATCCACTTGAAGTTCTGGAACAGGAACTTTCAAAGGAAGAGGAATTTGAAATGAATAAAAGATTTGCTAAACCAAATGTTCAAGGTGCAGTTGGGGAAGTGAGGCAAGAGTTGGACCCAATTCAGACAGCAACAGCGGAGTTGTTTCCTTTCCCTATATCAGAGGAACAAGCATTGGCTACCCTTGACTCACTGCAGTCAGATTTTGCTTCACTAGAACAATTTGATTCCCTGCCGCAGGATTACAATGGGATACCTCTAACATCTTTGAAACAGCAACAAATTATTCATATGCTGACCAAACTCTCTAGGGCTTTGAATATGGAAGATACTTTAACTTCTACAACAAATAGTAATGCTCCAGGAGAACCTGTAAGGCAAGGGGCAAAAGTTGAAAGTAGTAGTGATAACAGAAGTGTTCCAGATGGTGCTAGTGGGAGGAGTTACAGTTATTCTGGGCAAACAGACCTGTCTGATATAGTGCATGATTCATCAGTGAGTGTGACCAGTGAAAATAACACTACAAACAGTTCATTTCAGAACTCAAGTGCTCATTCTAGAGCTAGGATGAGTCCAACTGGGTCTTCAATATTAAGTTCAGCCAGTTCAGTGAGTGCCTCTCGTTCAAGAATGAGTCCTAAATCACTGAAAAATACTGTTCACTTTTCAACACTTGTGACAGAAATTAGCACAAGTGCCAGTCAGTCTTATGAAGACAAAATATCTTACAGAAAACTTGATATAACACCTAAAACTAGTGAAAATTTTGAAGATTCTGTTGATGGACACATGGAGTCAAAAAACTTTCATAGTGAAGGACAGGGACAAGGGCCAGGTCCTTCATTATCAATGCCATCAAGTGGTAGCAATATGTTAAGTAATGTTGCGTTAAGTCCTAGTGTAGACTCTTCCGGATCTCCAGGTGAATTCCAGAGCCATAACCCATTTGAAAACAGTAGTCAAGATAGTGATTTAAATACGTCAGATAAAGAAAATGAGTTTGTCCCTGCTGATCCTGAAAGTTCAGATGAAAATTATTCTGGTGATGCAAATGTAAGATCAGGTAGAAATCAACCAGTGTTAAATGTGTACACAGTCAATATACCTGCAGGACCCATAGGAGATAACCACCCAGCTGTTGTACATGTAAAATCTAGTGTTAAATCTGACATGTCTAGTGGGAGCACTTTGAAAGAAGGCCAGGAAAAAATATTGCAAGAAAACTTTTCAAAAACAAACTTGAATTTAGACTCTCAGTATCATTATGGGACCAGCACTGCTGATTTAGACAGATATATCCAAGGTAAAGTCACACCTGATGAAAGTATCAGTTCAATGCAGGAAGAAATTACAAGGGCATACTTACTTTCCCACAGTAAACCAGATAGAGACATTTATCAGGTTGATGAAAATTGTGAATTTAAGAAACCCAAGAAAATTGCTAAAAAGAGACCTGAGGTAGATGACTCTCCAGTATTTTTGAAGCCTGTTATATTTAGTAACACTGGAAATTCTTTACAGGAAAATAGGTCAATGCTAGATGAGGAAGACATTATAAGGAGTAACTTGCAGAAAGTTCAGCTTGAAGATACAGATAGTGAAACAGAACAAGTTGCTGAGAACTCTGAGGAAGAGTGGGAGTCAGTTAAGGATGAGGAAGTTGAACTGGTGAGAGACGTTCCAGAATTAAATGTTATGGAAGAAGATCACAAGTATGGCCAACAGAAAAATCTAGAAACTGTGAATGTTTTTGAAGAAATTGATCAGCCGCTTGAATGTGAGGAAGACAGTGAAGATGAAGTTCCAAAATATGGAAAAGAGCTGGCTTTAACACACAATGATGCTGAAGAACAATTAACAGATGAGGAAGAGACTGAACAAATTCGAACTGATGAAGAGAATGACCATGTCAACTTGTTCCAAAATAATATGAAGATATCTGTTGAACATCAGGCGGGCACTGAACAGCCTACCAGAATTCAGGAAAACATTGAACAACCTTTAAGTATTCAAAGAGACAATGACCAACCAAGCAGAATCCAGGAATACACTGAACAACCAGTCAGAATTCAGGAAGACACAGAACAAACAATCAGAATTCAGGAAGACACTGAACAAGAAGTAAAAATTCAGGAAGTTAATGACCGGCCTATCCGAATTCAGGAAGACACTGACCAACCAGTCAGAATTCAAGAAGACACTAACCGATCAATCAGAAGTCAAGATATTGAAAGAGAGGAGGAAGCTAAAGCTGAACATATACAAAAATATTTAAACCAAGTACATGAGCAGTCTCTGCATCATGAAGAAAATGATGCAAATGAGGACGATATCAGTGCACGTAACTCTCAAACTTTTCCGAATGTGATGGATGATATTGGTGCTTTAATACAGTCTTTCACTTCCAGTATTCAGAATATGAATCATCTATCACAGGAGGAACTATTTCGACTTCAGGCTAACCAGTTTGAGTTGATACAGCAGAAACTGATAGAACATCAGCGAGCCCAGCTAGAAGAGTTGTTTGTGGCACAGAGGAAGGAGCAGATGAGCCTGGAACATGAAATAGAGGTGAGCTCTAGATTAGGATGAATATTATACATGTGTTATACCTTCATGTATATTCCTTTTTTCATGTGATCTGTGTTCTCTGTTATATTATCCATTAAAGCTGTAAACTTAGTACATATTATTGATTAGAATAAGCATTGGCATAATTTTAGAATATTATTGTTCAGTATCCGTTGACCATCAGCCCCTTACTGATTTGTTGAAATTGAAAGTAAATATTCAGATGTTTGAAGTTCAGTTGATGAACAAAACTGCTCAGTGTTCTGATGATATGTTATTGGATATATTGAAACAAAATAATGATGTGTTGAGTAGAAATTTGACATGCAAAACAGATATTTTGCCAAGTTTTGTTTTTAATTTCTTTGCAATGTCAAATTTATGTTCATAGTATTAGCATTTGATACTTTCATAACAGTGTAATTTTGAATGAATAATCAGGTGACGGATACTTAAGAATGTATATGTATTGTAGGCATACCAACAACAAATAAAGTCTGTTGACACAGACGATAATATCAGCCTGCCTGACCCGCTAAAGCCTCAGATGTCAAGGTCAGGGCCACAGGTCACTCAAGCGTGGCAGTCACATCAACACCTGCAACAACACCTCCCAGTACATGTAAGAATTAATTTGTTCCTGTAGATCAAATGCATAATTTTAGGATAGTTAAAGAATCTGCTTTTAAAAAACTTCACTTGAAACTTTAAGCTGTAAACACCATCATGAAAAAGGTTTTGAAAGAAATCTTTTCTTGTTGAGCTTTCGATGTTCGTTTTGATGTATATACTGAAATAACAAACTATTTACTTTATTTTTACAAGAGTTCAGCAAAGAGTCCACCGTTCCCTGTGCGGCCAGTCGCATATACTGGTCCTTACCAAAACACCAACATGTCTTTCAACACGAGTTACAGCACCATTGCACCATACCCGGATCCAAGCACGGTAGGGCCTTATCAAGACCCCAGAATGTGTATGGTTTCCAGTATTGATCCACGGGCAGGTGTGTCTATGAACATTCCAGTAGGGTATATACCAGACCCCAACATGAGTAGTATAAGTCATAACACAAGCTACAGCACTATACCACACAGAGATCCTGGTATGCAACGAGGAAACCCAGCTTCAACTCAGCCTTTAGGTGTAATTCACAGCCAGGACCCAAGCTCGAGTCAGACCAGTAATCCTTTCATCTACCCATCAAGTCCGAGTCTGTACATCAATCCGAAAGATAGAGATAATGTGTCCGAAGTTAGCGGGTTTGCGAAGGCAACACCAAAACAGCTGGTGTTCTCTAACCAGTCAACACCAGTTCGGGTAACAAAAACGTACAAGCCTATCCAACATTCTCCAGTGAAGCAAATGTCATCCCAACGTCAAGATTCAGGCGGATATGTCATACCTGATAAGGTTAGTTGTCACAAGCTATAGTTAGAAACTGTTAACACATCAATACTTTGATGGTACTAGGGATGTAGGTGTCTTGTTATTTTGATAATGGGTTAACCATTAGTCTTACAAACAACTTACCAGTTAACCAGTTTTTGAAAATACATAACTGGTTTACCATTAAATCTTGCAAATAGATTACTGGTTAACCAATAGATTACTGGTTAACAATAGATTACTGGCTAACCATAAAACTTTGCAAACAAATTACTGGTTTACCTAACACAATGATAAGCATCCATTTCTCAGGTTTTTCACATTCACATGCTGGTAAAGCTGTGAGTATATTTAGACATCATTACTACATTTTTGATCTCTTATACAATGCATCCAACTTATTTCTCAGTTTTTACACTGTTCAATTTTAAAGTTATTGATAACACTAATATTTAGTCAGTTCTAACTTTAATATGTTTTTCTGTCAGATTGGTCAAACATTGTATTTGTGTTTCTATACTTCAGGTATTTGATCCAGCAATGCAGCCAAAGTTTGCTCGTGTGTCTGCTGCAGTGAAGGGCTATCTCACACGACGTCTTCTGAGGACACCAAAAGTTCAAGAGATTGTAAAGAAACTGTCTGTAAGTGAAATGCTTAGAATTGACCCTCATTATGATTGCAGTTTTTAGCTCGAATAATCGAAGAATAAGCAGAGCTACCCTACTCACCATTGCGTTGGCGTCTGCGTCACACCTTGGTTAAGTTTTTCGTACCAGTCCACATTTTGACAAAACCTTTTGACATATAGCTTTGAAACTTTCAACACTCATGTACCATCACCATGTCCAGTTTTAGGCAGGAGTACAAAACTCCATCAAAGATTTTGTCTGAATTATGGCCCCTTTTAACTTACAAATCTTGGTTAAGTTTTTCATACCAGTTTATATTTTGTGTAAAATGTTTGACATATGGCTTTTAAACTTTTTTCACTTGTTTAATATATCAGTCTCTACCTTTAGGCAAGAGTACGTAACTCTGTCAAGTATTTTGGCTGAATTATGGACCTTTTTGGACTTAGAAATTGGTTCAGTTTTTGAACAAGTCCATATTGTGTCTAAACTGTTTGACATATGGCTTTGAAACTTGGACCACTTTTTTACCATCATAGTCTCCATCTGTAGGCAAGACTACATAACTAGGACAAAGATTTTGACTCAGTTACGGCCTTTTTCATTTACATGGAAATTAGTCCATATTTTATCTAAACTGTATGATATTTATTGCTTTGAAACTTGTAACACTTGCTTACCATCATAGTCACACAATGCCATATCGTGCAAGACTTACCCATTTCTGCAAATACAGGTACATTGTTTGTTTTATCTATTTTCCTTTTTTTCCATGAAAATCTCTGGTTATATTTTGACCCCATACTTTCATCAATTCCTTGAATAGTCGAGGGCGCTGTCAACAGACAGCACTTGTTTTTATACTTCTGAAGAATAAAATATTGTAGTTATAAATTATGATATGGTAAAGTTGAGCTTCTGTAAGGAATTCAGAAACCGTTTTGTTAGCAGCAGAATAGTTTACATGTTTCAAGACAATGTTACAACTTAGATGTAAATACTGGTGATCTTAAAGGAAATTGGATCTCTTCAAAAAAATTACAGTACATCTTACTATTACAAGGTTTATGTAACAACAGATCATCAGATAAGTTCACAAAAAGTTTATGAACAAAGCTGAATAGATTGTTGTCAGAGTAAGAAGAAACAACAAGTTTTATGCTCTACTGGTAAGTATTTTTGTTTTGATATAGCATTTTGTTACACACATGCTTACAAACTACACTTTTTCAGGACACAAGAAATTTTGCATTTAATTTCCAAGCAGAGACCCCGATTAAGAAAGGGACATTTTCCCGTGAAGATAGGATACTGCTTGAACGTATTGTAGCTCAGGTAATGTACATACTCTCAACATAAATATCATCATATGATGCAAGGACTATAACTCTTACAACAATATTGCATGAATTGTCTTCCCTTTTACTGAGAATTTCAGGTTTAAGTTTTCATGCACTTGCACTCTATCTGTGTTATTACTAAATGGATTTTATTCAAGCTTTAAATAGTTGCTCTATGTCATCATCCACATAGAAATATACATAACACTGGCATCAATATTTCATGAATTATCTTTTTACTTAGAATTTTAGGTTTTGTTGCTCTTTTACTACAAAGATTTGATTTAAACTTAAAAGTTGTCACATCATCAACATCATATGACACAAGGTTAATAACTCTCGAACAAATATTTTGTGAATTACTGTGAAATCATTAATATTCATGGGGGACTAATTTTCGTGGTTGACTCAATCCACGAAATTTAATCCCAATGAACAAGTAAAATTCCCTTTCATTTTATATTCAAAAGTTGAAATCCACGAATTCATATCCCCACGAAATTGCCGTTTTGACCAAAACCACAAAATTTCATGATTTTACAGTATATCACTTTCATTGAATTTCAGGTTAAAAATTAAAACACTCGCTTTATCTCTGTTATTACTAAATGGATTTGATTAAAACTGTTTTGAAACATCACCATTTACAGAGGAAGTAATTAGTCACTCCAGTGATGGCTATAGTTTCTTTAGATATGTCCTGTTTTACTAACGAGCTACTTTTGGTATCAAGCAATAGCCGATCTCACTTCTGACAGCTCTTGAGTGTTTGGGGGTGAGCAGGTCTGTAGTAATACTGACTTTGAAACTGCTGATTATTTCAAACCTATGGACTGAAAGCTGTCAAACTTCGTAGGATGATTGCTTACAGTCAGTAGATCTGTGTTAATTTGGTCTAATGTCAAGGTCGCAATAAAATAACATACCAAGTAACCTCCTACAGGACATCAAGGAGGCATATGTGTTTTTGAAACTGTTCTTGTTACAGTAATTGTACCCCCCGACAACAAAGTTGTAAGGGGGGGTATACTGGTTTCAGGTTGTCTGTCTGTCTGGCCGTCTGTCCGTAGACGCAATCTTGTGCGCACCATCTCTCCTTATCCCCTTGACAGAATTTAATGAAACTTCACACAAGTGATCAGTACCAACAGTAGTTGTGCATGGGGCATGTTAGGTTCTTTTAGAAAAAAAATTTGCAGAGTTATGGGACTTTGTTTTTTTGTTACTATACTATATACATAGACACAATCTTGTGCGCACCATCTCTCCTCATCCCTTTGACACAATTTAATGAAACTTCACACAAGTGATCAGTACCAACAGTTGTCGTGCATGGGGCATGTTAGGTTCTTTTAGAAAAAAAATTTGCAGAGTTATGGGACTTTGTTTTTTTGTTACTATACTGTATACATAGACACAATCTTGTGCGCACCATCTCTCCTCATCCCCTTGACACAATTTAATGAAACTTCACACAAGTGATCAGTAACAACAGTAGTTGTGCATGGGGCATGTTAGGTTCTTTCAGAAAAAAAAATTTGCAGAGTTATGGGACTTTGTTTTTTTGTTAACATACTATATACATAGACACAATCTTGTGCGCACCATCTCTCCTCATCCCCTTGACACAATTTAATGAAACTTCACACAAGTGATCAGTAACAACAGTAGTTGTGCACTGGGCATGTTAGGTTCTTTCAGCAACAAAAATTGCAGAGTTATGGGACTTTTTTTCTTGTTAACATACTATGTACATACAGTCTGCATATGCAATCTTGTGCGTGCCTAATCTACCAAACCCTTACACACAATTTAATGAAACTTCACACAAGTGATCAATACCAACCCTAGTTGTGCATGGTGCAAGTTACATTCTTTTAGATAAATATTCTGCATAGTTATGGGACTTTGTTTTTTGTTTTTATACTGTATACATACAGTCTATATACATACAGTCTATATACATACAGTCCACATAATTATGCAATCTTGTGTGCGTCAAATTGCAATGTACTGTGTCAGTGCATGCGGAGGGGTACATTCATCACCTTTAGTGATAGCTCTAGTTTTAAATCTGCTTTCTGTTATACCTTTTAAGAAATGAATTGGTTTTTTCATTGTTCATGTACTTCCAGCTTCAAGCAAACTTGCTGGATATCCATGATGTATTTTTTGAGATCCCGATATCAGAGAGAATGGCAATTATCTCCGCGGCTAGACAACAGGAACAGGACCGGAGAATGAGGCAGTCTGTAAGTGACATAAATAAACTCGTTCTTATACTGCCTTATTTGTGTAAAGAAAATCAAGGCAGTATTTGAGGGCAAAATTTTATTAGATAAACAAAACTTTATAATTATGCCCCCCTTCGAAGAAGGTGGGGTATATTGTTTGCAGATGTCTGTCTGTCGGTCGGTCGGAATGTAGACCAATCAGTTTCCGGATGATAACTCAAGAACTCTTGGGCCTAGGATCATGAAAGTTGATAGAGAGGTTGGTCATCACCAGCAGATGACCCCTATTGATTTTGAGGTCTGTATGTCAAAGGTCAAGGTCACAGTGACCCTGAATAGTAAAACGGTTTCCGGATGATAACTCAAGAACGCTTGGGCCTAGGATCATGAAAGTTGATAGGGAGGTTGGTCATGACCAGCAGATTACCCCTATTGATTTTGAGGTCAATATGTTAAAGGTCAAGGTCACAGTGACCCTGAACAGTAAAATGGTTTCCGGGCAGTAACTCAAGAATGCTTAGACCTAGGGTCACAAAAATTGATAGGGAGATTGGTCATGACAAGTAGATGACCCCTATTGATTTTGAGATCAGTATGTCAAAGGTCAAGGTCACAGTGACCAGGAACAGTAAAATGGTTTCCGGGCAATAACTCAAGAACGCTTGGGCCTAGTGTCAGGAAAATTGATAGTTAGGTTGGCCATGGCCAGCAGATGACCCCTATCGATTTTGAGGTCATTAGGTGAAAGGTCAAGGTCACATTGGCCAGGAACAGTTAAACGGTTTCTGATCTTCCTGTCCAAAACCATAGGGCCTAGGGCTTTGATATTTGGTATATAGCACAATCTAGTGGTCCTCTACCAAGATTATTCAGATTATTTCCCTGGGGTCAAATATGGCCCCAGCCCGGGGGTCACATGGTTTATATAGACTTATATAGGAAAAAACTTTGAAAAACCTCTTGTCCAAAACCACAGGGCCTAGGGCTTTGATAGTTTGTATATGAAATCATCTAAAGGTCCTCTACTAAGATTGTTCAAATTATTCCCCTAGGGTCAAATATGGCTCCGCCCTGGGGGTCACATGGTTTACATAGACTTATATAGGGAAAAACTTTGAAAATCTTCTTGTCGAAACCACAAAGACTATGGCTTTGATATTTTGTAATGTAGCATCATCTAGTGGTTCTCTACAAAGTTTGTTCAAATTATCCCTCTAGGGTCAAATATGGCCCCGCCCCAGGTGTCACATGGTTCATATAGACTTATATAGGGAAAAATTTAGAATCTTCATGTCCATAACTTACATCATTCAAATTTGGACCACATGTATAGTTTTGAGTGGCAAGATGAACCTTGACATGAGTTGACCTTGACCTTGACCTAGTGACCTACTTTAACATTTCTGTAGCTACAGCCTTCAAATTTGGACCACATGCATAGGTTTGTGTACCAAAAAAAAAAACTTCGACCTTGTTATTGACCTAGTGACCTACTTTCACATTTTAAAAGGTACAGGCTTCAAATTTGGACCACATGCATAGTTTTTTGTTCCAAAATAAAATTTGACCTTGATTTTGACCTAGTGACCTACTCTACATTTCTCAAGCTACAGCCTTCAAATTTGAACCATAAGCATAGTTTTGTGTACTGAAATGAACTTTGATCTTGAGATTGACCTAGTGACCTACTTTCACATTTCTGAAGGTACAGGCTTCAAATTTGGACCACTTGCATAGTTTTGTGTTCCGAAATAAAATTTGACCTTGATTTTGACCTAGTGACCTACTTTTAAATTTCTCAAGCTACAGCCTTCAAATTTGAACCACATGCATAGTTTTGTATACCGAAATGAACTTTGATCTTGAGATTGACCTACTTTTACATTTCTGAAGCTACAGGCTTCAAATTTGGACCGCATGTATATTTCTTTTTGTGTTCTGAATTGAAATTTGACATTGATTTTTACCTATTACCTACTTTCACATTTCTCAAGCTACAGCCTCCATATTTGAAGCACATGTATAGTTCTGTCTACCGAAATGAACTTTGACCTTGAAATTGATCTAGTGACCTACTTTCACATTTCTCAAGCCACAGCTTTCAAATTTGGACCACATACACATTGTTTTGTACCGAAATAAAATTTGACCTTGAGCTAGTCTTGAAATTTGGAACATTCAAAAATGGCTCAGTGGATGGCGCCAAGATCACTCTGTAATCTCTTGTTAGGTTAATAGGTTAAAGGTCAAGGTCAGATTAAACCAGAATGGTAGAACTTTTGTTTACAGTGAGTATATAATTTCTGTTCCTTGTGCAATTACTGAATGCATCAAGGGGGGCATTTCGTGTTCGACGAGCTCTTGTTTATATTAGATACTGTAAAATCCTTTAATTTTGTAGGTACGAAATTTCATGGTTTTAGCCAAAACTGCTATTTCTTTGGAATATGTATTCATGAATTAAAAATTTTGCCTATAAAATGAATGGGATTTTTTTGGGGGGAGTGGGGTTAATTTCATGGATTTACAGTACAACCTCTCCAGAGCGGCCTCTCTTAAGCAAAAAAACCTCTCTATAACAACATCATCAAAATTTCCCTAAGCTGGTATATACTATCAAATTTACCTCTCCAGAACAACAACCTCTGCATAACAGTCAGTATTTGTATCTCAGCCGGGGTGTTGCTCTACAGAGGTTGCACTGTACTCAACCACATTGATGAAAATCAGTCCTCTGCAAATATCAGCAGTTACTGTGATTACACACACATTGGTAAGTCAGCAAGCAGGAACTTATTTGAAAGAAATCTGTATTATATTTTTTGATATAAGAAAAAATCATTTAACAGAACTTGCATTAGAATGAAATTGTATTTCATTAAAATAACAGTACATATGCAGTCTTATAGTGACATAATTTAAACTGTATTACAGGAGAGATATAGCATGGACACTGTGTCAAGATCACAGCCAAAGCTTAGCAAGGCTACACTGAAGGCAATGGAGAGAAAGAAGAAAGCACAGTATCCTTATAAACATTGAAACATTTATACCTGCATTCTGCAGCAAATCCAGTTGTAACAAACAACAGACTGAGAAAAGAAACTAGAAATATAACACAAATTAATAACGTTGATTTTCAGTTATTTTGAAGGGGTTCTGCAAATTTCCAGCTGGCAGTCTGAGTCTTGACTAGTTGTTTGTTTGTCTAGTTAGGCTTTTTTTTGAAGATCTATGTCACTGGATAAAAGCTTGATAAGCACTGGCAATGAATATGAGCTTGAAAACTGTAAATTGAACTGAAAATGATTTAGGCACATAAAACTAAACTTTCCTTTACCATTTTAAAGATTAGCAGAAGAGTCGGTATTTGGCAGTGTAGAATTTCGCCCTAAATCAGCCCCACCTGCAACTAGCAGTCCACACCCTTCCACAGATATCAGGTAAATACTTGTAGCTTTTTTACAGTTTATTGCTAAAATATCGTAATGTGTACATTAAATTGGATCATAATTTCTGTTAAACGACACCAGTTTATTAAGTTAAAATGATATCCATTTTCATGTAGGTTTTGAGAGTTGTTTGAATAAAGAATAAATTAGCAGTGAGTGTTTAAAAAAAAAAAAAATAAGGAGCCAAGATGCTGTATATATGTTTTCTTTTACCTTAGTGATCCTTTACGTCGTCACTACCATTCTCTATTTGTCAGGGCTTTACGACCTATACAAGGTCAGATCTCACCAATCACAGCAGACCATCAAGTGACTGTCAGGTAGTACAAGTTTATAATAATTTTATTCTTAGAGTATTTGTTTTTTTTTTTGGTCCTTAAGCTTGATTACTGTATTAAAATTTAAACATACATAATGGAATTTTTGTTTCGTTATTAGCTCGACTTCGAAGAATAATCTAGCTATTCTACTCACCCTGGCGTCGGCGTCACACCTTGGTTAAGTTTTTGCATGCAAGTACATACAGCCATCAATTAAAGGCATATAGCTTTGAAACTTATTTTATCTTTTTCTAGGTCAATTACCAACCTCTCTGGGTCAAGTCCCATAACTCTGACATGTATTTTGAGCAAATTATGCCCCCTTTTGGACTTAGAAAATTTTGGTTAAAGTTTTACATGCAAGTTACTATCTCCAAAACTAATGCAGATATCGATTTGAAACTTCACGTGTGTCTTCGGGGTTATAAAACTAGTTGATAGCAGCAAGTCCCATAACTCTGACCTTCATTTTGGCCAAATTATGCCCCCTTTCGGACTTAGAAAATTCTGGTTAAAGTTTTGTGTGCAAGTACATACAGCTATTTCTAAAAGGCATATAGATTTTAAACTTATTTTTCTATTTCTAGATCAATTACCAACCTCACTGGGTCAAGTCCCATAACTGACATGTATTTTGGGAAAATTATGCCCCCTTTTAGACTTAGAAAATTTTGGTTAAAGTTTTACATGCAAGTTACTATCTCCAAAACTAATGCAGATATTGATTTGAAACTTCACACGTGTCTTTGTGGTTATAAAACTAGTTGATAGCAGCAAGTCCAATAACTCTGACCTTCATTTTGGCCAAATTATACCCCCTTTTGGACTTTAGCAAATTCTGGTTAAAGTTTTGCGTGCAAGTACATACAGCTATTACTAAAAGACATATAAATTTGAAACTTATTTTTTTCTTTTTCTAGATCAATTACTAACCTCACTGGATCAAGTTCCATAACTCTTACATGTATTTTGAGCAAATTATTCCCCTTTTTGGACTTAGAAAATCCTGGTTAGTTTTGCGTGCAAGAACATATAGCAATTACTAAAAGGCATATAGATTTGAAACTTTTTTTTCTTTTTCTAGATCAATTACCAACCGCACTGGGTCAAGTCCCATAACTCTGGCATGTATTTTGGGAAAATAATGCCCCCTTTTGGACTTTGAAAAATTCTGGTTAAAGTTTTACATGCGAGTTTCTATCTCCAAAACTAATGCAGATATTGAATTAAAACTTCACATGTGCCTTCGGGGTTATAAAACTAGTTGATAGCAGCAAGTCCCATAACTGATATGCATTTTGGTCAAATTATGCCCCCTTTTGAACTTAAAACTCTTTTAATAACTCTTTTTGGGTAATATTTCCCTGCTTCTGGGACAATATTTCGAATAGTCGAGCTTGGCTGTCTTACGGACAGCTCTTGTTTTAGGTATTCAGATGATGTTTGCTTGTAAACTAAATTTCATTTTATTAATGCAGTTTTCTGTTGTAAAGATTAACGTAAAATAGAAAGGGTTATCTGTAATATTTATATAATCATACAATCATACAATTTTGTAAAGGGATTGAAGAGATCATATAAATTGTTTTACTATTCTTAAGACATTTTATTCAAATAATTGCATTTTGCTGCAGAGAAATGAAGGAGAGACCAAGAACTGCACCAGAGAAGAGAAAGTCGACAGAAACTGGCAACAAAACCAAGAAAACAGGTTTGCTGATTCTGAAACATAATATCTTGGAATTTCAGTCATTTTTATCTGGATTTAATTTCTTTGTTTGATGCAAACATTTGATCTATATACACTTCCCACTGAATAATAAAGATTTTGACTTATAAACTGGTTGCTTGCACTCAATGCAGTTGGACCTTATAGGCCACTTTGAGTGTGGGAGATTTTGGGTTTGATCCCCGGCCGTGTCATACCAAAGATGTAAAAAATGGTACTAGTAGCTTACTCACTTGGTGCTCAGCATTAAGAGGATAGTGCTAGGACTGGTCAGCCAGATCTCAGTATATGTGACTGGGAGGGGTATCATGTCACATGACTACAGCGTGATATTCCATTGAGGTAGCACTATAAAGTTGGGCATGTCGTCACTGCTACAAGTAGACACCGTCATTTATATGACTAAAAAATTGTTGAAAAAGACATTAAACTCGAACACACACACAAAGATACTGATAAATGAATAAATCCAATGATCCTGGAGGTGTTAGAATGAAAGAAAGCAAGGTCATGATTCAGTTCCTCAGTGGTTTACACTGAAAATGGGTACCAAAATCCATAAAATAACAGTAAAATTGTGGAAATTGATATATGTTTAGATGCACTCATTTGCTATTGTAAACAATTCATGCCTATGACAGAATATAGTACTTTAAAAGAGAGAAAAAAATCCAACAATTTTCTTGTTTTCAAATATTTTAGGTAGCAAGAGTGGGAAATCGTCTACAAATACAACATCCAACAAACAGAAGACAGCACCTGCAACAACTAAAACAAAGAAAATGGAGAAGGCTTGGAGATGATGAATTTAATAACAATTATAAATGCTGTATAAACAAGTTCCAACAATTATGTGAACTTCAGTAGGAATCACCTGCTTAAATTAAAATGTTAAATCGGAAAAAACTGTTTATAAGGAAGTTTTTCAGTTACAGAAAATTTTGTAAAGAATTTTTCACTTTGGTGTATTTGAAAATGTTTTAATCCTTATCATGCTGGACTTGATTGATTCTGCCTTTGTGACCAGTTTAGATCATGATCAGCCTGCAAATCTGTGCAGTCTGATCAAGATCTGCACTGTTTGCCATTCAGCCAGTATATTTTCAATTCACTGTTTCTAACAGCGAGATTACCACTGTATAGTGTCACTGTTCTAAATTTTGAGAACTTCACTAAAAAATATACTTCAAAGTTGTACAAAGCAAATTATATAAAACATCCACATACTATATATACATGTATACTGTATATTGTGAAATCATGATGTCTGTTAGTGTGACATTGCACAGGTACAGTTTGGTTACAACTATTGAAGTCATGAAATAAAAGGTAGTTTGTTTGTTTTACTGGTAAACACTTGTGAAACACAGTGAAAGATATTTTGATCGTACACTGAAACAAACATACACCATTTATGTATGTGTGTGTCTGAAGTACATGTATGTAACCCAGCCTATTGAGACAGATTTACACTGGAATAACAATTAATTGGAACATTCCAGTACAGACCTTGTTTGCTGCAATGTTGATAGTTTCAGCAGTGACAAATATTTTTATTACACATTGCAAGTTTGTGTGTTCATGTGCAAAATACAATATGAAGTTCCAGGTATGAACTCAGCTGTTCCATTGAAGTTATTGTAAAGTGGTTAAAAGTATTTATAAAGATACTGTGATAAAGTGTGTGATAACTGTATCAAGTAAGGCTTGTAAATCATACACTTAGGGATGGCCTGAGAAATTTAATGATTGGCATGTGCATATTACATCTCATTTTGTTTCTGTTTTGAATGTGTAGTACATGTTTACACATTTGTATGCACAGAATAAAGTGAGAACTTATTGTTATGATGTTATGAATCTGCAGTATTACGTTTAATCTTTTTTTGATTTAATTCCCCAACACACATTTTTACCAAAAAAAACTGTTCTTTAATTTTCCTAAAGGAAAAAAAAAAGAGTGCATTTCCTGTGTAAGATTTTGGTATGAATCGTGTTTTTTTTCTCGAAGTTGTAAGAAATAAGTAATTAAAAGACAATAGAGCAGACACTTGTTCTCAGAAAATCGTTCTATTTATATTTTATGTATTCCTTTATTTATATCTGACCGTGCTGTGTTCTTTATAGTTAATTTTCTAGTTTCTTTTTTAAAAAAAAGATTGTTTTTGCATATGATTGTTTTTACATATGATAATTTGATGATTGTTTTACACTTGTTTAATTGATAATGGATTATGAAACCGATTTGTTCAGGGAAGGTTTTTTAGAATGACATAAATTTCAAATAACCTGGGGCTTGTTTCACATTTGGATCATTATACTTTAAGATTTGCTTCAGCAGATTTAACCTTTACCCTGCTGGTGGCAAGCGATACTGCCTTTGCAACCAGTGCAGACCAAGATCAGCCTGTACATCCGTGCAGTCTGATCATGGTCTGCACTGTTCGCTATTCAGATAGTAAATTTTCAGTGAACACCCCTTCGAATAATAAATGGTACTGCCCAAATTGAATGATGGATCAGTTCATTTTAGAAATTTAGCAGGGTAAAGGTTAAGTATTAAGCAGCCACTCGGCTATCTACCCAAATTGAATTTGTTTGAATTTCAGCTTGCCTTAAGAAGCCACTTGCCTTATTATATTGTACTGCTCACTTGGTTGGCTGTTAAATACAGGTCTGACAATATATGAGCTGTGCCATGGGAAAATCAACATAGTGGCTTTGCGACCAGCATGGATCCAGACCAGCCTGCGCATCTGCGCAGTCTGGTCAGGATCCATGCTGTTCGCTAACAGTTTCTCCAATTCCAATAGGCTTTAAAAGCGTACAGCATGGAGCCTGACCAGACTGCGAGGATGCGCAGGCTGGTCTGGATCTATGCTGGTCGCAAAGCCACTATGTTGGTTTTCCCATGGCGCAGCTCATATGTTTATAAGAACTATGAACTTTCTATACTGTAACCAGCTGGGTATGTCTCAAATCAATTTACCAATGAAATTGTTATCTTTAAATACCTTTGCTCTTTGTAAAAGTCTTTTATGAATGGTTTCTGTATTATGTTAAGATATGCTTATGACACCTGAAGCCTAACATTGAAATTGCAAAATATTTTGAACTTTCATAACCTGTCTGAATAAATGCCATAGAACAAATGTTTGAACTTTGTTTTTTATCTAACAAACATGAGGTAAAATGGTTCTGTGAACAATACGAGCTGTGTGTTGAGATGTATTACCTGGGAAGCATGAACTGGATCATTGCAGCAACACACCAAAGCCTTAACAAAGTGAACATAATCCGTTACATTAAACAATACAATACCATTTCTGACAAGTTTGTTACAATTTTTACATTCCACCTTTCATGGCGAAAGAAGAATTCTATGATCCCGCCCCATCTCCTGAAAAAAAAAACCAACATTATTCTTGCCCTTCAGTATCCGGTCTCCATCAGAGCACACACACACCCTGCTACCTTCCAACTCGCACACCTTCCACCAAAAACAAAAGGAGGTGTGTTCAATAAATGCTTGACGCCCCTGGTGGCATCCTTGTCGATACAAAGCAACCTAAGTCCAAAACGAGGTCAAGCTCAAACTGAGGTCGGGTGATGTTTGAAGATGAGGAATGGTCACAGGTTACATCTGTATTAGTATCAGTTCATTCTTGTAAGCGGTATTGATGCTAGACGAAACTCCCATTTGGTTAACCAAGTGATGGCACGTATAAAGCAACATAAGTCCAAACTGAGGTCAAGTGATGTCTAAAACTGAGGAATGGTCACAGATTACATCTGTATTAGTATCGATTCATTCTTTTAAGCGGTATTGATGCTAGACGAAACTGTCCCATTCTGTTAACCAAGAGATGGCACATATAAAGCAACCGAAGTCCAAAATGAGGTCAAGGTCAAACTGGGGTAAAGTGATGTCTGCAGATGAGGAATGGTCACAGTTTACATCTGCATTAGTATCAAGTCATTCTAGTAAGGGGTATTGATGCTAGATGAAACGGTCCCATTTGGTTAACCTCGTACAGACGCACAGACAGGACAATCACTATATGCCTCCCGCATCAGTAGATGCCGGGAGCATAAAAAAAATCTTTAAATTTTGTTTCTGTGCCCCTCTGACATAACCCTTTTGGCATATATTGCCCTGCTTGGCTGAGCTCTTGTTTGTAAGCTGGTATCGCAGTAACCGCTTTTGAGAGTGGATTGAAACATCACACATATATTCACTGTCATAAACTGACTTACACTGTACAGGTTCCATAACCCTATTTTGCTTTTTTTAGGTCACATGTCACAAAGTGACAAGGTGAGCTTTTGTGATCGCGCAGCGTCCGTCGTCTGTCCGTCCGTCAGTAAATTTTTGCTTGTGACCACTCTAGAGGTCACATTTTTCATGGGATCTTTATGAAAGTTGGTCAATGTTCATCTTGATGATATCTAGGTCAAGTTCGAAACTGGGTCACTTGCGGTCCAAAACTAGGTCAGTAGGTCTAAAAATAGAAAAACCTTGTGACCTCTCTAGAGGCCATTCTTTTCAATAAATCTTCATGAAAATTAGAATGTTCATCTTGATGATATCTAGGTCAAGTTCGAAAATTGGTCACATGCCTTCAAAATCTAGGTCAGTAGGTCAAATAATAAAAAAACCTTGTGACCTCTCTAGAGGCCGTATTTTTCATGGGATCTGTATGAAAGTTGGTCTGAATGTTCATCTTGATGATATCTAGGTCAAGTTCAAAACTGGGTCAACTGCGGTAAAAAACTAGGTCAGTAAGTCTTAAAATAGAAAAACATTGTGACCTCTCTAGAGGCCATACTTTTGAATGGATCTTCATGAAAATTGGTCAGAATGTTCATCTTGATGATATCTAGGTCAGTTTCAAAACTGGGTCACGTGCCTTCAAAAACTAGGTCAGAAGGTCAAATAATAAGAAAACCTTGTGACCTCTGTAGAGGCCATATTTTTCATGGGATCTGTATGAAAGTTGGTCTGAATGTTCATCTTGATGATATCTAGGTCAAGTTCGAAACTGGGTCAACTGCGGTCAAAAACTGGGTCAGTAGGTCTAAAAATAGAAAAACCTTTTGACCTCTCTAGAGGCCATATTTTTGATGGATCTTCCTGAAAATTGGTCAGAATGTTCATCTTGATGATATCTAGTTAAAGTTGGAAACTGGGTCATGTGCAGTCAAAAACTAGGTCAGTAGGTATAAAAATAGAAAAACCTTGTGACCTCTCTAGAGACCATATTTTTCATGAGATCTTCATGAAAATTGGTGAGAATGTTCAACTTGATATCTAGGTCAAGTTCAAAGCTGGGTCACATGCCTTCAAAAACTAGGTCATTAGGTCAAATAATAGAAAAACCTTGTGACCTCTCTAGAGGCCATATTTTTCATGGATCTTCATGAAAATTAGTCAGAATTTTTATCTTGATGATATCTAGGTCAAGTTCAAAACTGGGTCACATGAGCTCAAAAACTAGGTCACTATGTCAAATAATAGAAAAAACGACGTCATAATCAGTTCAAAACTTGGTCATGTGGGGACAGGTGAGCGATTCAGGACCATCATGGTCCTCTTGTTTTTACAAAATTATGCTCCTTTCTTTGGTTAATTTGGTATATAAGTTGGAACTAAGGAGAAAATGAGTGACGCTTTCCTAGCATGACGGATGTAAACCGCTTATTTAAATGAATATTTTGTTGGAATGTCTTCCTTTGCTCTCAGACTTGTTTTACTTAAGCACTATAGGGCTGTCATACATTTACACTGCACCCCAGGAAGTGCATATTTACTTCAGAAAGGGGTGTTAGGGTACTTCTGCATGTTTCAAACAAATTTTGCTCTATAATGTAAAGTTTTACCAAACTTGTGTTCAAATGGAAAGGTACATAAAAACAAACTTAGAATTTCCAAAATTTTATTCATGATCAAAATCATTCAATAAATATAATACTTCTAAATAATATATACACTGCAGCAAATGAAGCATTTTGTTGAATCACTAGAAGAAACAAGGATACATTTGAATAATGTTTAAATGAAATGTTTTAGAAAAATGAGTCTCCCACTCTACATCTACTGCACAACAATCAATAAAGATTATGACTGCAAGGTTTTTACCCTCCCATCTAGAACTGTAGCTTTTTTGAGAAATGTCTTTTTCAAAGTTTTAGGCTATAAGCACTAAAATGAATTTTTACAAACTATACATATTATCATCTAAATAATACAATATACAAAGTAACTATCAGTATTCAATTCCTAAAGTAAGATAGTGTTGTTAGATTGAAGTTTAATATACAAACATAAATACATCCTTGTGCTTAAGTAATAACTTGTTACTAAAACAAGAGGGCCATGAAGGCCCTTTATCGCTCACCTGACCTATTGACCTAAAGATCATCAAGATTAACATTCTGACCAAGTTTCATTAAGATATGGTCATAAATGTGGCCTCTAAAGTGTTAACTAGCTTTTCCTTTGATATATACCAGTGACCCAGTTTTGACCCCACATGACCTAGATTCGAACTGGACCTAAAGATCATCAAGATAAACATTCTGACCAAGTTTCAGGAATATACAGTCATAAATGCGGCCTCTAGAGTGTTAATTAGCTTTCCCTTTGATTTGACCTTGTGATCTAGTTTTTGACCCCACCTGACCCTGATTTGAACATGACCTATAGATCATCAAGATTAACATTCTGACCAAGTTTCATTAAGATATGGTCATAAGTCCTAGTTTTTGATCCAACAAGACCCGGATTCAACCTGGACCTTGAGATCATCAAGATTAATATTCTGACCAAGTTTCATGAAGATATAGTCATAAATGTGGCCTCTACATTGTTAACAAGCTTTTCCTTTGATTTGACCTAATGACCTAGGTTTTGACCCCAAATGACCAAATATCGAAATCGTCCAAGATTTTATTACGGGTAACATTCTGACCAAGTTTCATTAAGATTGGGCCAAAAATGTGACCTCTAGAGTGTTAACAAGCTTTTCCTTTGATTTGACCTGGTGACCTAGTTTTTGACCCCAGATGACCCAATATCGAACTCGTCCAAGATTTTATTGAGGGTAACATTCTGACCAAGTTTCATTAACATTGGGCCAAAACTGTGACCTCTAGAGTGTTAACAGTCAAATTGTTGACGATGCCAACGCCGCTGCCACGGACGACGGACACAGGGCGATCAGTAACTCTGGTTAAAGGTTAACAAAATGACATTTCTGTGATGATAACAATCCTGGATTAAGAGAAAACACATCATGTTTGATTTATTTCTGCCTTAATGCAGCCAGTGCAATCATAGGGCTAACATGCCACACCTTTAAATATCCACTTGACTAATTTAAGTTTCCTTTACACTTCTACTCCGATTTCACACAGTGATACTGTTTGTTTTTACTTCAAGAGTAATGGTTATGTTACAAATGAACTAAATGACTTTTCACAACCTCTGATAATTAATGTTACCAAACAATGGCATCCAAATGTTTAATACAAGCTTAAAACTATAAACAATAAGGCTTTGGATGTTAAAAATGACAGAAAATGACCATTTTAGGCAATATTGTTTTAGGATAAAGTACATTTTGGCACTGTTCAAAGGAAAGCATTCAAGTTATTCTGAGGTAATTTGTGAAGCCCTTCAAAAAGTATGTATAGATTAATCAGTTTCATAGAAAAGACAAATGTCACAAAAATTAAAGTACAGGTAAGTAATCAAGTAAAATGCCGCTATACACACTGTATACTTAATGCACAATTTGATGGTTGTCATCAACTTCAAACTGGAGTCTTGTGTTATGACTATTAAGTGTCTTGACAAAGCAACATAGCAGCAATACCGCTCATTTATATTGTCCTACCTATTAGAAAATAAAAATCCCAAAGATTCATGTATTAGTAAATATTCAAAATCCATCTGATGACAATCCTTCATTAAAGTAAACATACCTAGGCAAACACTGAACATCCAGACCATTTAATTTCAGTCAAGCTTCATGAAACAAGTGTCTAATAATCAATATTATACTAATACATTTTATAAAGATAACTATCATATCTAATATCCTATTAATCAATATTTAATTTTATAATGATAACTGTCATACATGCTGTTAATCAATTATTCATTTTGTAATGACAACTGTCGTATCTAGTATCCTGTTAATCAATAATTCATATTGTAATGATAACTGTCATATCTAGTATCCTGTTAATCAATAATTCATATTGTAATGATAACTGTCATATCTAGTATCCTGTTAATCAATAATTCATATTGTAATGATAACTGTCATATCTAGTATCCTGTTAATCAATAATTCATATTGTAATGATAACTAGTATCCTGTTAATCAATTATATTACATTTTATAATGACAACTGTCATATCTAGTATCCTATTAATCAATATTTAATTTTGTAATGACAACTGTTGTATCTAGTGTCCAGTTAATCAATTATATTACATTTTATAATGATAATTATCACATCAAGAATCCTGTAATATCAAACAAATCACCGGTAACTAGAAGTACTGAACTTTATTAAAAATGGTGCCTCAATGTAGCTGTTCAGATGCTTAGAGACCACTAAAACCCTTGCTTACAATCTGAAATTCAAAAAATTATAGTATATATTCAACCTTATAATGTTATGTAAAATACAATCCGCCTTACTTTGCTTATTAAATGCTATTACGTACTAAGAAAGTTTTGTTTACCACCAAGAATATATACCACAAACTACATCTGAACAGTTCAAATCACTTAAGACAAATCAAGAAAATCTTAGTATATCTAATTATACAATGTATCATATTAAAGTATTAAAGTTATTACAGTAATACAATTATTGTATATAATCCCTTAAATACAGGACAATTAAGAAAGAATGCCAACTTATAATAACAGGATACTACAACTCTTGATGGGGTACAGGAACACTATTCTGTAAAAATAACTGTCTTCAGACACCTTTCATTTACCTGAACAAACATTTCTTGGAACTAAACTGAAAAATTAGACTCATATTTGAGTGAAATTTTTGTAAACTGAAAACACATGTACTGGTCAGCGATCAACAAATCCAGACAACCATCAAACCTGGACACCCCAATAAACGCTTTACTTTGTCACTAGCATTGATCATTTGTTGCCAATCAGACACTTGCTTTCCAACAAGATTCCATAGCAACATCCTTTGAATGCAAGTATTTGACACAAAAATTACCTTTTATTTCGTTCCGCACAAAACATGTATGTTTACATCATAGGGGAAGTGGAATATGATTCACTGTGCATGTGCAAAAATTTCGTTGAGGCCCATCACAAAAACTAGAGGGCCCCCATTTCTGGGCCTCAAAAACACATGCAATTGATATTTAGAGGTAAACAAATATGCTCTTTAGTTTGGAGGATGACCTAACTTTATTCAGTTGAAATTTCAAGTTTAGGGTATAAAAATTACTGGAGATATCATGAAAAAAGTTTAAAAAGTGTCCAGTGGTTGGTCTCCGACCAGTAAGCTTGAAGGATTTAAAAATTTAAAGAACAAATTTAACTACAGCTGCCATATCATTCACTATGACATATATACACAAACATTGGTAAGAAAAAAACAAATAAAATGTAATATGTTAGGGCATGTAACAAAAAAACACACACTGTAAAATGTAGTTAATATATAAACAAATTATAAACTATTTTACAAATAAAATCAAACTGGTAAAGAACATATATTATAATATAACCTTTAACATAAATTGCATATCAAAACAGTTATTTTTAATATTGTCATCACATTAACTTAAAAACTTCTAATTATAACAAAAATGAAACTTTAAATGGTACAGGGCTGGCAGTTTCCACATTTTGAACTAAATATAGTTAGTTAAATATTTTGAAAATAAAAAAAGGTAAACATCTGGTAAATATTTCAGTTTTACATAAGAATGGTCAAACTTTATTCAAACAATGTTTTCAATTTCACCCAAGGGTATAACTTTTGAAAAAAAAGGTCTTTAACTCCTATGTCTACTCCATAGTGTGGTACTGTGAAGAAAATTTCAAACAAAGAGATATGACTTTCAGTTAAACTTAGCCAAAAATGTATTTTAAACTTATTCTTCATGGTGAACAAGTGAACATAAAATCTTTACAAGAGTTAGTATGCAGTTACCATCAATTAGTGACAGATGTGGCAGTTAGTATGCAGCTACCATCAATTAGTGTCACATGTGGCAGTTAGCATGCAGCGGGTACCATCCATTAGTGTCACATGTGGCAGTTAGCATGCAGCGGGTACCATCCATTAGTGTCACATGTGGCAGTTAGCATGCAGCGGGTACCATCCATTAGTGTCACATGTGGCAGTTAGCATGCAGTGGGTACCATCCATTAGTGTCACATGTGGCAGTTAGCATGCAGTGGGTACCATCCATTAGTGTCACATGTGGCAGTTAGCATGCAGCGGGTACTATCCATTAGTGACAGATGTGGCAGTTAGCATGCAGCGGGTACCATCCATTAGTGTCACATGTTGCATTTATCATGCAGCTACCCTCTATAAGCATGTTTCTTAAACATCTGTTAATCACAATTTATTTATTTATTTGGGTTTTACGGCGCACCAACACAGTATAGGTAATATGGCGCCAAACAGGACTACAAATTTTGGTTTCACATCTCACTTACATCAAAATAAATATCTAGTAAATCTTAAACTGTACATCAAATTAACACAGCATATCATATATTCTTTAAGATGGCAACAAAATGAGGTCTTAAAAATAATGATAAAATAGTTACAGGAAGTACAAGTTAACTTTCATGCACTCATAAAATGCAAAAACTGAATACACATATACTTATTTATTAGGACTATTATGGTAAAATATGTCACACACATTCACATGCATCATTTTGCATGCGATGGACAAAACATCACACACCTTCATGACACTAAGAGAATATCACACTAGTATGAATATTGCACAATATACTGTGAACTCTTTTATGTTGGAAAATTGGTTACAACAGAAATTCTGAAAATATGTATCACAATATTTCAATAATTCTATTTTTACCAAACATCGTTTTCTTTAATATTCAAGGGAAAAACTGCAATTCAGGAAGATTGAAAGCCAATCTCAGGGTTTCATTTCATCATTCTCCTGAAGTAGACATTTGCCTAAATGATTATACATATAAAATAAAAGCTGTTTGTAAACACACCCTCCATGGTGGTCTATCTCATTTTCAGTCCCAAGATCATTATAACCTAGCTCTACTGACCCCAAACACTGTAAGGACCATCAATTGACCAAAGGCAATCATTCTCTGAAGTTAGTGAACTGTATGGCAACATGTTTTAAAGTTATTCAGCTGGAACTGTTTTCAGTGTCAATGTCACTGTGACCTTGACCTACTGTGCCCCAAAATAATAAAGGTCATTACTGACCATAGACCCTCATCCTATGAAGCTTTAAGGCAGTAGGCCAAAGAACTCTTATGTTACTGATCCATCTTGAGGTCACTGTTTAAGTGACCTTTGACCTGCTGATATATATGGATCATATACAGACCACAGACAATCATCCTATGAAGTTTGACAACTGTAGTCTAAAGTGTTAATCAGATATCAATCGGAAATTGATTTTCAGCTTAAGATTACCTTGACCTTTGAGCAACTAACCTTAAATCAATAGGGGTCAACTGCCAGTCATGACCTGCCTACCTACTGGCGGGGGGAGGGAAGGTGTGTTTAAAAACATTGATAAATAAACTGTCAAATTACTGTTAATATCATTTTGGTGCCGGATCTTTTTAGTATCATATAAATAGCATAGAACACAAAATACGAGACCAAAATCAAACATGGCACTACAAGTAAATCAGTCAGGACTCTATAAATTCTTTGAAAGCAAGTCCTGCAGGACTAGCTGCATAGTATTTTCACTTGTTCTTATACGAATTGGACTTGTCCTGCTTTTCATTAAAGAAAAACTGTGTTATCATAATATGCCTATTTTGTCCTGTATAACAAAAAATACAAGTATTGATATACAAGTATCATGGACTATCAAGAAATGTGGACTAACAAGCATCTAGCTAAAGTGATCACAATGGAGTAACAGAACCAGATGGAATTTAGAGTTGCAAAATCAAAAGTCAGCCTTCATTTCGGTGATGACATAGTTCCGACATTTCCGCAGTTTCTTTATTGTTGCAGGTCAAGTACTACTGTAAGTTCCACTTGTCTTGACCCGATTTCTACTTGTCAGCAAACAAATGGATCAGTTGAGCCCTGACTGTTTTCTATCTCATGATTATAAATGTTAAATGCATAAGCAGAATGCAACATTCATTAGGCAAAAACACTTTGCTGAATCTCTGGAGAGAACTAATGCTTGTAGGATCAAAATGAATTCTGCATCTAAATTTAACAGTATCAAAAGCAGCAAAATCATGTAGAAAGAAATTAGCTAAGACCTTTGCAATTACGGTTGTAGGACATTTGCCCCCCAATGAAAAAATGTACTACCAGACATTTGCCCCCCAGTTGAAATGGCAGATAGGACATTTGCCCCCCCCCCCCCCACTTCTTATTTTTAGAATGGACATTTGCCCCCCAATATTTTTATCCTATGTGCCAGTAGATTTACTGTGTTTTATGTTGTTTTATTATCAAAATTACTCTAAAAGGTAATTTTCAGTAAAAAAAAAAACCCTATTTTATTGATAAAAATTTGATGAATATACATACCAAATGGTTCACACATACTACATAAATTTGTATATAAAAAATCTCTAATCATTTAAAAAAAACTTGGGAAACTGAATGATATACACGTATATGACTATTTCAATAGTAAAATTTGTGTAATTATTCAATGAGTTTCATCCATGTTTATACGTGAAATACTGCTCAGTGGAGCATTGCTTGCTCAAGCACCTGTGCTCAGTCCAGCAATCCATAGTTGTTTTCCTGATCTTTTTCTGTTTTTGGATTGCTTGAAATCCCTGATAACTTAAGTCATTTTACTCTTAACTTTCACCCTTAAACCACTGATGCTTTACTGTAGATGTGACTGTGGTACATGTTGGCTGGTGATTGTGTGTCATTTCTGTGAACGTGCGAGTAATGTTTAAGTGTGCTTGTGGATCAAATTATCTTTCAATTTAAGCTAAAAAGGTAAGGAATAAGAACAAAATTAACTGGGGCAAATAATCTTCTATAACTAAAATAAAATTTATAACATTGTAATTTACATGCTTAGTTGAATGTTTGGCCCCTCACAATTATCACATCTTGTAATGTAAAATTAGAAAGAAAAAAAAATATCTATAATCCAAGTGTTTTTCACAAACATCTAGAAAATTATTTTCATCAAAAATTATTTTACAAGTATACAATCACTCTGAAGAAATGAATAAACGATAATTAACACTGGCAGATGTGTTACTGCCTGACAGCTTTAAATAATCACCTTAAAGATAAAAGAATAAACACAAACATTAGAAAATAATTTCATCAATTTTCTGTCTATTGGATTTCTTTGCAACTTAACAAAAATCAAACATTGTAACCAGAAAATGTAAGTTAAACTTTTTGATAATGAAGTTTAAATATTGCAAGTATGTCCCCAAAAACATCCAGTTGCAACAGCCAAGTATCAGAGTCTGATGCCGTGTGTTGTGCAAATCACCATCATAAGTTACCCATAAGAATTGCTGTAATATGCACAAACATACAAATAATTTACCCAACCGGAAACATTTCTTTCATCATATCAAATCCTAGCACCATTCACATATCTATTACATCATCTACCAATTCTCTTACAAAATGAGCATTTCGGATTTATTTGCTTACTTTGAGAATTCATTATACAGTAACATGTCTATATTTTTCTACATTCCTTTTACATCTGCCAACAAACTTATCAATATCTACGAGTCAATTTTCTATTTTTACATTGCAATCTTAAATTAGACAATAAACAATCTACAAAAACCTTTCAAAAAACTTTCACATTTATAATGTGTTGTAATATGTTCAAAGAACAAGTATTACAATGTTGGTTGTTAACGTTCTATGTTACATAAACGTAATGCCTTAGTTGAGATGACTAGGCAAAGCTGACCACAGGCTAAATGGAGTTTATATTACTCCACGGGCAGTTAATTTCTCTTGTAACATCTGGAACACTTGTCGCTGCTGTTCTACGCTCATCAATAACACACTCTGAATCACCTTGGAAGGATTTGGCAATCTAGAAAAAAAAATGTCAGATATCTGATAAATTAATTTTCATATTAAATAAATCTGAATTCCCGAGACAGTATATATCATTTTCATATCTATATTTAGGTAACATTTGCCTGACCATGTTTAGACAGAAGGTATATATTTTATTAGTAATACAGTTCATACCATTTTATATGTACAATTATACTAAAAGGGTAACATTTTACCACTGAGCTAGGGAAAAATACCTGACTTTTTTTTTTGCGAAATAATCTTTAAGCAAGTTGTATTGCCAACGGCAAATAAATTACCAACAGCAAATAATGCCAAATTCAAGGTATTTCACTTTTATGAATCAGTCTTATTCCATGCCAATGCCATACGGCAAATAAATTCTTTCTGAATGAAAAATAAATTCACAGCAATAGAAAATACACTTCCAATCTCTTAGAGAAATCTGGTATGACATAAAACCTTTTTTTTAATTTCCCAGGCAGTAATATTTCCTAATAAGTGAATACTTACTTTATAAAACTGGAGTGGTAAACATGTACAAATGTTGCCATGAGAAACTGACAGTCAAACCTATCCATGATACCTCCATGACCTGGGATTGTATCTCCAAAATCCTGAAATAATATATAACATTTTGAAGTTTCAAATAATATATACACTCTCTAGTACAAATATCTGTCAGCGGCTTTTTTCCACTTCAGTTCATATTTCATTGACTGCACTGCGTATTTCCATAAAAATTTATGAAAAACAACTTCCATTATAATAAGAAGACACATCAATCAAATCAAGTCATTGTTTGGGTTCAGTGAAGACAGTACTGGCGGGTCACTGTTTGGGTTCAGTGAAGACAGTACTGGTAGGTCACTGTTTGGGTTCAGTGAAGACAGTACCGGATCACTGTTTGGGTTCAGTGAAGACAGTACCGGGTCACTGTTTGGGTTTAGTGAAGTCAGTACTGGCGGGTCACTGTTTGGGTTCAGTAAAGACAGTACCGGCGGGTCACTGTTTGGGTTCAGTGAAGATGGTACTGGGTCACTGTTTGGGTTCAGTGAAGACAGTACCGGGTCACTGTTTGGGTTCAGTGAAGACAATACCGGCAGGTCACTGTATGGGTTCAGTGAAGACAGTATCCGCAGGTCACTGTTTGGGTTCAGTGAAGACAGTACTGGCAGGTCACTGTTTGGGTTCAGTGAAGACAGTACCGGGTCACTGTTTGGGTTCAGTGAAGACAGTACCAGGTCATTGTTTGGGTTCAATGAAGTCAGTACTGGCGGGTCACTGTTTGGGTTCCGTGAAGACAGTACCGGCGGGTCACTGTTTGGGTTCAGTGAAGACAGTACCGGGTCACTATTTGGGTTCAGTGAAGACATAACTAGGCCATTGTCAAAAGCCGAGAACATCAGGGTTTCAGAAATCCTATGTCTGGCGCCCAGGGGCTACCAGGAAATTCTGTCGGGCTATTAAAATTTTTTTAGAGCGTACCCACCAGGCTTCCATAAAACTTATATCGAGTAACCCAGAAATCAACACTTAAGTCTTCATGAAGGCAACATGAAACATAATTTTGACAGTTGTCTATAACCCCCTTGTTTATCAAGAGATACACGCCAGAGTCATTATCTTACCACCTACTGTAACAATCAGCAAACAATTAACCGTTTAATCATACCCGGAGTCAAATATTTAAAGAAACATGTGCACACAAGATTTTAGACTGATCCAATAGCATCAAAGTCACTGTTTTATAGTGTTCAAAACAATATGCAAATCAGTCTAAAAACCTGGAACATAATGAAGACAGAACTAGGCCATTGTCTTGATGCAGTGCAGATAGGACAAGGTCACTGACTGGATACAGTGAATACAGAACTAGGTCACTGTCTGGTTACAGTGAAGACAGAACTAGGTCATTGTCTGGTTACAGTGAAGACAGAACTAGGTCATTGTCTGGATACAGTGAAGACATAACTAGGTCATTGTCTGGATTCATTGAAGGCATAACTAAGTCATTGTCTGGAAACAGTGAAGATAGAACTAGGTCATTGTCTGGATACAGTGAACACAGAACTTGGTCATCGTCCGAATAAATTGAAGACAGAGAACTAGGTCATTGTCTGGATACAGTGAAGACAGAACTAGGTCACTGTCTGGATACAGTGAACACAGAACTTGGTCATCGTCCGAATAAATTGAAGACAGAGAACTAGGTCATTGTCTGGATACAGTGAAGACAGAACTAGGTCATTGTCTGGAAACAGTGAAGATAGAACTAGGTCACTGTCTGGATACAGTGAACACAGAACTTGGTCATCGTCCGAATAAATTGAAGACAGAGAACTAGGTCATTGTCTGGATACAGTGAAGACAGAACTAGGTCACTGTCTGGATACAGTGAAGACAAAACTAGATCATTGTCTGGATACAGTGAAGACAGAACTAGGTCATTGTCTGGTTACGGATACAGTGAAGACAAGATCTAGGTCATTGTCTGGAAAAAGTAAAGAACTAGGTCATTGCCTGGATAAATTGAAGACAGAACTAGGTTATTGTCTGGTTACAGTGAAGACAGAACTAGGTCATTGTCTGGTTACAGTGAAGACAGAACTAGGTCATTGTCTGGTTACAGTGAAGACAGAACTAGGTCATTGTCTAGACTGGATTCCACTAGGAAGTCAGTGAACAAGAAAATGATCTTACCTTTATTTTAAATGCTCTTTTGAAACCACTGGCAAAGAATCCTCCAAATGGTCCAATCACTGATGCAAAGGTGGACATTGAGACAGAGTGCAACATAAATGGATACATCTTCACAGTGTACCAGGGTATCCCTACCTGTAACATAAAACAATGACATTAAGGAATTGACACATCTTCACAGTATACCAGGGTATCTCTACCTTTAACATAATAAAACAATGACATTCAGGAATGGACATATCTTCACAGTGTACCAGGGTATCCCTACCTTTTACTATTCAGACAGAGTGTGACATGAATGTGTACATTTTTACAGTGTAGCATAGTCCCTACCTGTAACAGCATAGAACTAACAAGAGCTGTCTCCATAGGATGACACATGCCCCTGATGGCACTTTGAATGAATAGTTATGGCAGATGTTAGAGTTTAGGACCTTTGACCTACGGAGCTGGGTCTTGTGCGCGACACGTCGTCTTACTGTGTCACACATTCATGCGTAGTTATTTTAAAATCCATGCATGAATGACAAAGATATGGACCGGATACGCCCATCAATGCACTATCATGAAAAATGACCTTTAACGTCTAAGTGTGACTTTGACCTTTGACCTACGGACCTGGGTCTTGCACATGACACGTCGTCTTACTGTAGTACACATTCATGCCAAGTTATTTGAAAATCCATCCATGGATGACAAAGATATGGACCGGACACGCCCATCAATGCACTATCCTTTAACGTCTAAGTGTGACCTTGACCTTTTAGCTACGGACCTGGGTCTTGCGCATGACAGGTCGTCTTACTGTGGTACACATTCATGCCAAGTTATTTGAAAATCCATCCATGGATGACAAAGATATGGACCGGACACGCCCATCAATGCACTATCCTTTAAAGTCTAAGTGTGACCTTGACCTTTGAGCTACGGACCTGGGTCTTGCGCGCAACACGTTGTCTCACTGTTGTTCACATTCATGCCAGGTTATTTGAAAATCCATCCATCGATGACAAAGATATGGACCGGACACGCCCATCAATGCACTATCCTTTAATGTCTAAGTGTGACCTTGACCTTTGAGCTACGGACCTGGGTCTTGCGCGCGACACGTCGTCTTACTGTGGTACACATTCATGCCAAGTTATTTGAAAATCTATCCAACGATGACAAAGATATGGACCGGACACGAAAATTGCGGACAGACTGACAGACCGACAGACGGACAGACGGTTCAAAAACTATATGCCTCCCTTCGGGGGCATAAAAACACTATGACAAAGTGCAACATGAACATACATATCTTAGTTAGTAGACTAACTTCTTAGTATCCCTGCCTGCAATACTAGACTAACGTCTTAGTATCCCTACCTGCAATACTAGACTGTCTTAGTATCCCTACCTGCAATACTAGACTAACTTCTTAGTATCCCTACCTGCAATACTAGACTAACTTCTTAGTATCCCTACCTGCAATACTAGACTAACTTCTTAGTATTCCTACCTGCAATACTAGACTAACTTCTTAGTATCCCTACCTGCAATACTAGACTAACTTCTTAGTATCCCTACCTGCAATACTAGACTAACTTCTTAGTATCCCTACCTGCAATACTAGACTAACTTCTTAGTATCCCTACCTGCAATACTAGACTAATTTCTTAGTATTCCTACCTGCAATACTAGACTAATTTCTTAGTATCCCTACCTGCAATACTAGACTGTCTTAGTATCCCTACCTGCAATACTAGACTAACTTCTTAGTATCCCTACCTGCAATACTAGACTAACTTCTTAGTATCCCTACCTGCAATACTAGACTAACTTCTTAGTATCCCTACCTGCAATACTAGACTAATTTCTTAGTATTCCTACCTGCAATACTAGACTAATTTCTTAGTATCCCTACCTGCAATACTATCAAGTTTATACTGAGTTAAATCAGTATGGTTTATCTTGAGGTAGTATAGTGACTTGGGTGTGTTACTCAACTACTTACAGCAGCTGGACTGGGTAACATAAATACTCACAGTGCCTAACTACTAGTGTCTGAAGTGTGTTACCTAACTACTAACAGCAACTGCAGCGTGCTTCATAACTACTAACAGTCAACAGTGTGTTACTTTATTACTTACATGCTCTGGAGTGTGTTAGTTAACTAACTACAGTGACTGGAGTGTGTTACCTAACTACTTGTGACAGAAATGTGTTACCCAACTACTTACAGTGACTAGAGTGTGTTACCTAACTACTTACAGTGGCTAAACTGTGTTACCTTACTACTTACAGTGGCTGGAGTAAATTAACTATCTACTTACAGTGACTGGAGTGTTAGGTAACTTCTTACAATGACTGAAGTGTTACCTAGTTACATACAGTGTCTGAAGTGTTACCTAAGTACTTACAGTGACTGAAGTGCTAACTAGTAATTATCAGTAATATGTTTTGCAAACAACCCCACACCTGTCCTAAATACTACAGACAGGTGTATGTTACTGCTTTATGGTAATAGTAGTAAAACATTGGTGATTACCTCCCTTTGAAACTGCAGTAATTAATCTTACGACATCAAATTCACTTACATATTATTTACATCAGCGACAACTTCATGCTCATTTTGATATAGTTTTATTTTCTAGTTCTAAAATGCCTGAATGCAAGAAAAAACAAAGGGAATAGAAGAAACCAAAAAGACTTTGAAAAGATATGGAAACACAAGGTTTCATCAAAATGGTTTGATGAGTTTTCCAATTCAGAAAACAATGTAGATCCTTCAAAAGCAGATTTATCCCATATCTAACAGATATGTTCAAAGAGGTCAGGACAAGTTAGTTTTTGGTCAGAATAAGTACTTTCAGACAGAACTTGCCTGACTGGACAAGTGAAAATAAATGTTAATGTACAGCCTGATAAGGTAGAACTTTCACCAGTTTCATGTTTGATACTGGGAACAGGGTTTAATTGAAAATTACTGCCATAATGCTATATTTAGTTGTTGTTTTTTTTTGGTAAGTTTTTGCAACCCCAGTACTAAAACCTCCTTATTTCCTTGCACAATAACTTTTCAGGTTTTTCAAAACACTAATAGGATCTATAATTTTTACTACGAACTTCTTACTTAATCTATATCATCAGCAAAATATTATGATACCATTATAAGTTTCAAAGACATAAAAATATCAAGCGCAAAGTAGGAAACTTCTCAATTGGACGGATTCAATAAGTTAAAGATTTTAAACTTATTTTGCTATAATTGGTAGAGAAAGTCTAAATACCTTCGACCAGTACCAGTGCCTGAGTAAAGGACTGTGGAGACAACTGTCAAATTTGACTCTCACAGGATGTAAACCTACAATCTACTCATCAGGTGTAAGATGTTCTACCCATATAAAACAGCTCCTTTATCAATCTGTTCATACATATACTGTAAAAGCAGAAATTTTCGCGAGGGTTTAATTTTTGCTATATTCGCGAGGCCTGACATCTCGCAAAAATTAATCCTCGCGTAAATATTAACCATAAGTATAATTCAAATCAAATTTAGATACCATTTTCACATTTTCGTGAATATTAAACCTCTCGAACATACTCAAAATTTCAAATTCGCGAAATTTTGATCCTGCGAAAATATGTGCTTTTACAGTATTGCTATAATGAGTCCCTACAGGATTGACCTGTCTGTCTGAACTTACCAGTTTAAAGAGAAGTTGAATGGTTTCAGGCAGGTTATATTCCTCGAGGAGGAACACAGGATGTCTCTCACACTCCATAGATATCTGACCTTTATCATCATCATACATGATCGGGCACACCAACATGTCAAACTGTATCAGGAACCACGCCAGCTGTAATAAAATAACATCAATATTTTTGTCTGTATTCTAAAATGCTTTAAAAACTGTTTGGCCATGCAACAAATAGATACTTTTATATCCTTGTATTTCCCATTTCTTAATGCAGTGAGTTGTTACAGCCTAAGTGAGGAAAAGACTGGAGCTTATTTGAATCATTTAGGTGTCCTCTTCCTGGAGAATATCAGTACTGGTGAAACATGAGGAGATATGTAATTGTGACACCAGAGTGGTTATAAGCCATAGCTCTAGTGTTGAGTGGCCAACACCTTGATAGCTACATCAGCTACTTTTTTTATTAAGGACTAAGGACTATCTGTGTCACCCTATTCAGTTTGACCTTTGTGAGACCAAGCTTTCCTTATTGATCAGAAACAAGATAGTCTACCCACAGACAGACAGACAGGCAGGGAAATTGTTGCATACTTTGATATATTGATATATGTACGTACAGGCAGCAGACTGTTCTCTTCCCATCAATACCTTTATTGTCAAAGTTCACCTTGAGATATTCTGTGAGTTTTAACATCTTAAAAAAGAGCACCGCCTTGCAGGTGCAGATGCTCATCTGACTTTTTTGTCTCTGTATAATAAAAACATTGTCCTAGTCATGATTTTCTAAGTCCAAAAGGGGCCATAATTCTTGCAAAAAGCAATGTAGAGTTATGGTACTTGCTGTGCAGAGTCAACTCTTAATGGCAAATAACTGTTCCAAGTTATAAAGCAATAGCAATAGCTTTGATCGTTAAGGAGAAAAGTTGACCTAAACGCAAAAGTTAACCAAGAAATCTGGTATTTTCTAAGTCCAAAATGGGCCAAAATTCATGTAAAAAGCAGGATAGAGTTATTTTTCTTACTGTACAGAGTCAGCTTTTGATTATGAACAAGTGTTGCAAGTTTTAAAGCAATAGCTTTGATAGTTTAGGAGAAAAGCTGACCTAAACATAAAACTTAACCAGGCAATGCCAATGCCAACGCCGAAAAACATCAGATGAGCTAAAAATTGTTTGTTGATAAATTTCAATTTTTACTTTTGCAATATAACAATGATTCAGTTCTGAACTGGTAAGTGATATGTTATCAACAACGGCTATCACAGGCTAGATCATTAGGCGTAAAACAAGAGCACCGCCTTGCGGGTGCTGACGCTCATCTGATTTTTTTTGTGTAATAGAAATATTGTCCTACCCATGATTTTCTAAGTCTAAAAAGGGCCATCATTCTTGCAAAAAGCAGGATAGAGTTATGTTTCTTGATGTACAGTGTCCACTTATGATGGTGAAAAACTGTTGCAAGTTTTAAAGCAATAGCTTTGATAGTTTATGAGAAAAGTTGACTTAAACATAATACTCAACCAAGAAAATGATTTTCTAAGTCCAAAAGGGGCAATAATTATTGCAAAAATCAGGATGGAGTTACGCTGCTTGCTGTACAGGGTCAGCTTATGATGGTGAACAAGTGTTGCAAGTTTCAAAGCAATAGCTTTGATAGTTTATGAAAAAAAGTTGACCTAAACATAAAACTTAACCAAGAAATCTGATATTTTCTAAGTCCAAAAGGGGCAATAAATCTTGCAAAAAGCAGGATGGAGTTATGTTTCTTGCTGTACAGGGTCAACTTATGATGGTGAACAAGTGTTGCAAGTTTTAAAGCAATACCTTTGATAGTTTAGGATAAAAGCTGACCTAAACATAAAACTTAACCAAGAAAACTGATTTTCTAAGTCCAAAAGGGGCAATAAATCTTGCAAAAAGCAAGATGGAGTTATGTTTCTTGCTGTACAGGGTCAGCTTATGATGGTGAACAAGTATTCCAAGTTTCAAAGCAATAGCTTTGACAGTTTGGGAGAAAAGTTGACCTAAACATAAAACTTAACCAAGAAATCTGATATTTTCTAAGTACAAAAGGGGCCATAAATCTTGCAAAAAGCAAGATGGAGTTATGTTTCTTGCTATACAGGGTCAGCTTATGATGGTGAACAAGTATTCCAAGTTTCAAAGCAATAGCTTTGATAGTTTAGGAGAAAAGCTGACCTAAACATAAAACTTAACCAGGCAACGCCGACGCAGACGCCGACGCCGACGCCGACGCCGACAACCGCTCAAGTGATGACAATAACTCATCATTTTTTTTCAAAAAATCAGATGAGCTAAAAAAAATTGTTTGTTTCCGGTATCACCGACCTACCCTAAATTTTTGGCCTGACCCTAAATGTTTTTAATGGCCTTGGAGAATATTTTTTCAAATTTGTAACAAAAAGTTGCAAAACTGCACTTTTATGCTTTAAACATGACCATTGATGTTAGAAATCAACTTACTGGTGCTCTAAAGGCATAATCCCCTTATTTGTATTCATTTTTTGACACAAAAATAATTTCCGAAAAGTCTCCCTTAATAAAAAAAAATTCAAAAAAAAAATTATTTTTTCCGACCTACCTACTCTAATTTTTTTGAGCATGTTACCTGAAACAAAGAATTTTTTTTTTAGGCCTTATATATATGCAATAATTAAAAGTATTTGCAACAACCTTTATTTACACTTAGAGAACAATGAATGAATAACATCCAGTAACTTTTGGACACATTGGTTTTGTTTTTTTTATTTTGCCTGGCTAAGCGCAAGTTTATAATTCCACCTGTGACAACCATCAATTCACATAATTATATAACTACTCATACAAGTAATTTATATTGTGTAACCTCTAGAATCTGTTGAATACACATTCTAATATGCTTTTTTCTGTTAAAATACGCTTACGCTAATATGACATGTTAACGTACGCTGACGTCAATGTTTTTGTTGCGACCAAGAAAGAGCGCTATTATTTTTTCTTCACTGTTTTAAATAAAGGGCATATTATTATCGGATTAATGTATAGCAAAACTGTGTTTTTTCTAAACTAATACACTCAAAATCAATTATACGTCTGCAGAATAATTCACTGGGCTATGCCCTACAGACGTATAACCTCTTTCCATGCATTAATAACGTTAAAATATGTTTTTTCTATACATTATTTCTTAAATATATTTTATTAAAAGGTACATACCGCCATTCCAAATACAATAGTTGAGAGACCACCACCAATAAATCCTTCCCATGTCTTCTTTGGTGACAATTTGATGAGAGGAGTTCTCCCAAAGAAAAATCCAAACATGTACGCCATGATGTCATTACAGATTATCATGGAACTTGGAAGCAGGAACCTGCATACAATAATATTTACAGGATAATTAAAATTTAACAATAAAACATAAAATGATGTTATATATTTCCAGTTTTGCTGCAGTGCATTTCATATATTATGTAAAACTTTACATGAAAGCAAAAAATATTCAACATGCCTCCTTCATTGGTTAAGAGGGTATTTATGAAATGATCATTAACAATCAAGCATGTAATAATTTTTTCACATTCATCCTATGGACTGTTATTGTTATGTTACAGATCCCATGGACTGTTATTGTTATGTTACTGATCCCATGGACTGTTACTGTTGTTACTTATCCCATAGAGTGTTATTGCTATATTACTGATCCCATGGACTTTTATTGTTTTGTTACTGATCCCATGGACTGTTACTGTTGTTACTTATCCCATGGAATGTTATTGCTATATTACTGATCCCTTAGACTGCTATTGTTATGTTATTGATCCCATGGACTGTTACTGTTTTGTTACTGATCCTATTGACTGTTAATATTTTGTAACTGATCACATGGACTATAATTGTTATGTTACTGACCCCATGGACTGTAACTGTTAAATTTCTGACAACATGGACTGTAATCGCTATGTTACTTATCACATGGACTGTTATTGTTTTGATATTGATCATATGGAATGTTATTGTTATGTTAATGGTTACACAGACTGTTATTGTTTTGTTACTGACCCAACGGACTGTCATTGCTATATTGCTGACCACATGGACTGTAATCATTATGTTACTGATCACATGAACTGTAATTGTTATATTATTGATCCCATGGACTGTTATTGTTATGTTTCCAATCACATGGATGGTAAACATTTTGTTACTGATCACAAGGACTGTAACTGTTATGTCACTGATCCCATGGACTGTTACTGTTTTGTTACTGATCACACGGACAGTTACTCATATGTTACTGATCCCATGGCTTGTAATTGTTATGTTACTGATCACAAGGACTGTAATTTTTATATCACTGATCCCATGGACTGTTATTGTTATGTTTCTGATCACAAGGACTGTTATTGTTATGTAACTGATCCCATGGGCTGTTACTGTCATGGACAGTTACTGCTGTGTTACTGATCCAACAGATTCTAATTGTTATGTTACTGATCACAAGGACTGTAATTGTTATGTTACTGATCCCATGGACAGTTACTTACTGCTATGTTACTGAATCCATGGATTATAATTGTTATGTTACTGATCACAAAGACTGTAACTGTTAAGAAACTGACCCCATGGACTGTTATTGTTATGTTTCTGATCACATGGACTGTTAATGTTTTGCTACTGATCACAAGGACCAATGACTGTTATTGTTTTGTTACTGATCCCATGGAGTGTTACTGCTATGTAACTGATCCCATGGACTGTAACTGTTATGTTACTGATCAGATGGACTGTTATTGTTATGTTTCTGATCCCATGTACTCTAACTGTAATGTTTCTGATCACATGGACTGTTATTGTTTTGTTACTGATCCAACTGACTTTTAATTTTTTGTTACAGACCACACAGAATGTTATTATATTGTTACTGATCAAATGGGCTGTTCTTGTTTTTAGAATGATATTTAGAAATGAAACCACTTCTATCTTTTAATAGTGAAATTTCTGAAATTAAGTTTCCTAGTAATATATTCAATAAACAAAATCACAAAGGGAGTATGACTTGCAATTTTCATTGAAACCTCAAATTGACAGCAATTAACAGCATCTTAAGTGCTGACCTTAAAATATACCTAACTGAAACACCCTTTTAGTAAACAACATCTTTAACAAATATGATTGATTAATCAATTTCTGTGATTTCTGTTTTGCATTTTATGTAAGTTCAATATGAAACTCAAATTAAGGATTAGATATAGAGCAACATCAGCAAATATGTATTGAATTTAAGAAAGAGAAATATCAACTATCAAAATTGTATTAAACTTCAGGATGACTTGGCAGATTTTAGAAAATTGTCTTATATTGTTCTATGGAAATGTGGGTAAAATGGAGGAAAATTCTGATTAACAATGACAAAATGGAAAATTGCATAGTTTCATATTTCAAGAAATCTACAGTGAATTCCCACTGGAAACACTAGTTCTCAGCATAGTTCTGTTTGATTCATAGCATGTTTCTTATTGTCTCAGTTTCTAAACTGCTGTTGAATTTTTGTACCTGACACTGCTTGAAGAGTCATTTAGATTTAGTGACCACTTTAAAACCAGTGACAACATATAATCGGGCCCCAGCAGGTAAAATTGTCTGGGAAAGTATCAACTAAACAATCGTGTACGAAACTTTCCAAAAATGTTTAACTGCAAATATACATGTATGCAATTAACCTTTTATAATAGTAAGGCAAGCAAATAATTGTCCAATCAGTGGGATGGGAGAACTGTTTTCCATCTTAAAAAGAAATCTTGAACAATATTTATCACAATTTCAAACTCTGACTTGCAATTCTATATCAACAGCTCAACATATCACTTGTCTTCCAAATTCACCAAAATTTATCAAAAGACCACTTTAATGCAGTCCCTTGTGTAGTCTCTCAATACAATGTCTATGGTAATACTGTCTCATGAAACGTACATTATTTACGGTAATTCAGTCACAACTAATTTGCTCATCCTGAAAATGACTTCAAGGTTTTCTGTTTACCACTATACCAGACAATTACATAATAATTTAATAATATCTTGCTGTGATAAAGTAGGATACCAATAGACAGTGATCATTACACCATCTGAGACATAGGAGTGTGTTATAAAAAAAGTAGTATATGAAAGATTAGCAATGTAAAGTTTCTTCAGTAATAAAATGAAAGTATGGCCTTTCTGTATCAAATGTTCAGGCTGTCTTTGGTGGAAGGTGTTTAAATGATCAAACAGGTAGGCTGTCCTGGGTAGAAGGTGGTAACAAGATCAGATGGGTAGGCTGTTCTGGGTGGTAGGTGGTTACAAGACCAGAAAGCGGGGCTGTCCTGGGTGGTTTGTGGTTACAAGATCAGACTGTCTTGGGTGGTAGGTGGATATAAGACCAGACAGGGAGGCTGTCCTGGGTGGTAGGTGGATACAAGATCATTCAGGGAGGCTGTCACAGGTGGTAGGTGGTTATAAGACCAGACAGTGAGGCTGTCCTGTGCAGACGGTGGTCAAAAACTCAGACAGTGAAGAGTTCTCTAGGTTCTACAGTGAGCTATATTCATTGTATGCAATATCAACCAAACACCACTTACATCATTTGAGCCGCGCCATAAGAAAACCAACATAGTGGGTGTGCGACCAGCATGGATCCAGACCAGCCTGCGCATCCGCGCAGTCTGGTCAGGTCCATGCTGATTCGCTTAATAGCCCAATTGCAATGAGACTTTAAAAGCGAACAGCATGGTCTTGACCAGACTGCGCGGATGCGCAGGCTGGTCTGGATCCATGCTGGTCGCACACCCACTATGTTGGTTTTCTCATGGCACGGCTCATTTATAATATTTTAAAAAGACATTATTTGCCTGACTATTGTAAGAATGTTGCAGTATATGAACATTACCATATGAGTCCTTCAAAGATGTTCTGCATGATCAAATGAGACTGGGTCACTACCAGTAGCAATGTCACATGGGTCCAGCCAAACTGTAACATAAATAAACACCTGTATCAGCACATGACATAATCACATGATAAATATAATATGTAAATATTTACACTCAGTGTACAGATTACTCTGTACATGTTATATAACATTATCCTGAATCCAAGAAAAACATTTTACCGTTAAAATGGTGTACAAACTACCGACATAACATCACTCTCCCTCTTCCACATCTTTGCACAAGAAGACTAACTGCCCCTCCATTTTAACAACCACATAATTATCTATTTGAAAATACTGACACTCATAAAAAAATTCAAAGATACACAGTCTTTCATAACAGAACAAAACCAGGTAACTTTGGGCTGGCAAGATGAAATCAAACATAAACCCCAGGTACACAACATCCCCATACTGAATAACAAACTTCTGAGGTTTGATGACTTGGTCAAATACTTTTGGAGATATGCATAACACAAAAGTTAGACACAGACAAAGGCAAATCTGTGCCCAAGAAATTAGTACGGGATGGGGTGCACAAAAAGGGAAATAGACAGACAGGCAGAGGCATAGTAATATATAATAATGCACAGAGCAAACAGAGAAACTGTATCTCTGTAGAATAGCATCAGTTTATTTCAACAGAGAGTTAAAGCTGGCATGAATACCTTCACATACTTCTGTTGTAAAATCAGTTGGAAAACTAATTACTGTATTGAAGATGTGACTTGTAGGCGGAGATCAATACATGAACAACACTTACAATGAAATCAATAATATCATACTTCAGTGAATAAACAAAAAAATCAGCACATGATCTGACTCCTACACAACCTTAACAATCAATGTGACAGTAGTGGAGTGAGACCCCTGGTGTCTATTCAGGTATTATTCTATGCATGCTATGATACCTGAGTAGAGCAAATGACAATCATTAAGCTAAATGCATGGCTGCCTTACATGAAAAAATCTGATCCCTGATGAGGTGGAACTGAAATTCAGTGAGGGATAAGTATAATCTTTTATAACTCAATCGCAGCTACTCTGACAAATATCCATACGGGTACCACCTATCTTATGACAGAACAATTATTAAACATAAATGACATGTAGACTGATATGTAAAAGTATTCTGGACAATCACTTTACAAAAGATGACCATCATATTGATCACTGATTGTGAACTGTTTAAGGATTTATTTATTTATTTTGTTGGGTTTAACGTCACATCGACACAATTATAGGTCATATGGCGACTTTCCAGCTTTGATGGTGGAGGAAGACCCCAGGTGCCCCTCCGTGCATTATTTCATCATGAGCAGGGCACCTGGGTAGAACTACCGACCTTCCGAAAGCCAGCTGGATGGCTTCCTCACATGAAGAATTCAACGCCCCGAGTGAGGCTCAAACCCACATCCATGAGGGGAACTGTTTAAGGAAGGCTGTATATACGTACCATTGTGAACCATTTATAGAAGGCTGTATATACATACCATTGTGAACCATTTAAGGAAAGCTATATACGTACCATTGTGAACCGTTTAAGGAAGGCTGTATATACGTACCATTGTAAACCGTTTAAGGAAGGCTGTATATACGTACCATTGTGAACCGTTTAAGGATGGCTGTATATACGTACCATTGTGAACCGTTTAAGGAAGGCTGTATATACGTACCATTGTGAACTGTTTACGGAAAGCTGTATATACGTACCATTGTGAACCATTTAAGGAAGGCTGTATATACGTACCATTGTGAACGGTTTAAGGATGTCTGTATATACGTACCATTGTGAACCATTTAAGGAAAGCTGTATACGTACCATTGTGAACTGTTTAAGGAAAGCTGTATACGTACCATTGTGAACCGTTTAAGGAAGGCTGTATATACGTACCATTGTGAACTGTTTAAGGATGGCTGTATATACGTACCATTGTGAACCGTTTAAGGAAGGCTGTATATATGTACTATTGTGAACTGTTTAAGGAAGGCTGTATATACATGCCATTGTGAACCGTTTAAGGAAGGCTGTATATACGTACCATTGTGAACCGTTTAAGGAAAGCTGTATATACGTACCATTGTGAACCGTTTAAGGAAAGCTGTATATACGTACCATTGTGAACCGTTTCAGGAAGTCTGTATATACGTACCATTGTGAACCGTTTAAGGAAGGCTGTATATACGTACCATTGTGAACCATTTACGTAAAGCTGTATATACGTACCATTGTGAACCATTTAAGGAAGGCTGTATATACGTACCATTGTGAACTATTTAAGGAAAGCTGTATATACGTACCATTGTGAACCGTTTAAGGAAGGCTGTATATACATACCATTGTGAACCATTTAAGGAAGGCTGTATATACGTACCATAGTGAACCGTTTAAGGAAGGCTGTATATACATACCATTGTGAACTGTTTACGGAAAGCTGTATATACATACTGTTTAAGGAAAGCTGTATATACATTGTGAACTGTCTAAGGAAAGCTGAATATACATATTGTTTAAGGAAAGCTGTATATACATACTGTTTAAGGAACGCTGTATATATATTGTGAACTGTCAAAGGAAAGCTGTATATACTTACCATTGTGAACTGTTTCAGGTAGTGCCTCTTTCTCAAGCTCATAACAAACGAGACAAAGCCAGCCACATACAAGCAAAATGATATAATACGATGGTAATTCACAAACGGTCGCATGAACTCCTGAAAAAAAAGAGGCTCATTTACAGTAACTGATAATTTTGTTCTATCTACATAATTATTCAATGTCTTTCAAAAAGAGATGCCGGTATCTTTTTCATTAAGCAGCTTATACCACTGACATCTTTTTTATTTAATTAGAGATTTTATTTGATCAATATTACACTGCAGATACCATTCAACTACTTCATGAAACAGAAGATACTTTCAATAAATCAAAGCTGATCATGATCACCCACTTCAAATAAAATCTTATCATAAGTTTAAGTTTATACTGGTTGGCAAGATAACATCTGCACAAACATAAAATCAGCGCTTCAAATGTTAAGTTTCTTTCTGAAAACTTGGCCATGAGGGGAAGGGTCTAAGGGGGTGGAGCAGGAAGGGAGGAGAGTTAAATCCCGAACAAAATCTCTGGTGCACAGCTTCACATGCTGAACAACATTCCCACAAAGATTCATAATCAAGACAAAATTCTTTCTGAGATAAATATAGCACATGTTCTGAGGCCCTTCATGCATACTTTTTACTATGCCAAAGGCATTACCTAAGACTTGCAAAATCCCCTCCTAAAAAAAAACAAAAAACAAAAAATGCAGGTGCAAAACTTCACATGCTGATTACCATTTCTATATAGTTTTATAGCCCTATGTCAAATATTTTTTTATATATTATATGAGACAAATCTTTAAAGTATCATTATGCGCATCTTACTGCACATAGTGTGTTTTCGGTGAATGTTTTATAAAAGCAGTTTTCGGTTGCTGTGCATTTAAATGTGTTAAATTACATTGAAGCCCTACAACTACTGAAAGTCTTGTCAAAATTGGCAAGCAGACTAAGTCTTGCTGCATTTATGATGACACTGAATTTTTGTTTACAAAAACTCACTGTCAAAATACCAAGTAAATTCTGGTGCTTCCGATATGGCAAGCAGTCATCCAGCAAAGAGTGGTAAAAGACAAGTACAGAAGTACAGGCATCATTAAAGTGAGACCTATGAAATTTTATTAGCAATTCACTTTAACAGTTATTTTCTGATTTAATGTATAGCTCAACATCGACTGTAAGCATACCAAAAACTACACTCAGCAATCAGGAGTAAATAAAGAGAAATATTCATGAAGCCACTGTAAACAACATATAAAATATTAACAGTATCATTTTCTGATGAAATTTTCAATTTTTATTGTGCAGATTTTATCAATTGTGATGCAGACAAATTTTAGGCACCCCTTTCAGGTTTCCCATTTTCCAAATGCAGCTTTTGGAAATTGACAAGCTGGAGATAATGCAGAATTGTGAAATATCTGACAAGTGAGTAAAACATTACTAAAACAAGAGGGCCAAGATGGTCCTAGGTCGCTCACCTGAAAAACACACCTTAACTGTGTAAACATGTTTGACCTAGTGATTTAATGGAAACAAATATTCTGACCAATTTTCTTTAAGATTGGACAAAAAATGTGGTCTCTTAATGTAAACAAATATTTTCTTCAATTTGACCTAGTGACCTAGTTTTTGAGCCAAGATGACCTACATTCCACCTTGATCTAGATTTGATCAAGGCAGTCACTCTGACCAAATTTCATCAACCTCAATTGAAAAATACAGCCTCTATTGCATACAAAACGTTTTTCTTTGATTTGTCCTAGCGACCTAGTTTTTGATCTGAGATGACCCATATTCAAACTTGACCTTAATTTCATTAAGACAATCATTCTGACCAAATTTCAAGAAGATCAATTGAAAAATACAGTCTCTATTGCATACACAAGGTTTTTCTTTGATTTAACCTAGTGACCTAGTTTTTAATCCTAGATGACCCATATTCTAACTTGACCTAGATTTCATCAAGGAAATCATTCTCACTAAATTTTATGAATATCCAGTGTAAAATGTAGCCCCTATTGCGTACACAATCTTTTTCTTTAATTTGACCGGGTGACCTAGTTTATGACCCTAGATGACCCATATTCAAACTCCTTCTAAATTTCATCCAGACAAACATTCTGATCAAATTTCATGAAGATCCGGTGTAAAATGCAGTTCTTATTGCATATACAAGGTTTTTCTTTGATTTGACCTAGTTGCCCAGTTTTTGACCCAAGATGGCCCATATTCAGATTTGATCTAGAATTCGTCAAGGCAATCATTCTGACCAAAATTCATGAAGATCAATTGAAAAATACAGCTTCTATCGCATACACAAGGTTTTTCTTTGATATGACCTAGTTTCTGACCCCACATAACCCATTTTCGAACTTGACCTAGATTTCATCAATGCAATCATTCTGACAAAATTTCATGAAGATCAGTTGAAAAATACAGCCTCTATCGCATACACAATGTTTTTCTTTGATTTGACCTAGTGACCTAGTTTTTGACCCTAGATAACCCATTTTCAAATCTGGCCTAGACTTTATCAAGGTAATTATTCTGATCAAAATTCATGAAGATCAATTGAAAAATACAGCCTCTATCGCATACACAAGGTTTTTCTTTGATTTGACCTAGTGACCTAGTTTTTGCCCCCAGATGACCCATTTTCGAACTTGGCCTATATTTCATCAAGGTAATCATTCTGACAAAATTTCATGAAGATCAACTGAAAAGTACAGCCTGTATTACATACACAAGCTAAATGTTGACAGACAGACGACAGACTGACGCCGGACATCGAGCGATCACAAAAACTCACATGCTCAGGTGAGCTAAAAATGCAATTTAGTGTCAGGTTTATCAGCCAACCAGTATGGGCTATTAGTTAATCCCAGTGTTTTAACCACTACATACTAAAAATTACCCACATTTTCTGTGTGAAATAAGATAAAATATTGACTACTTTAATCAGCATGTCATAAAAGTTTGCAACAAAAAAATTAAGCTGCATGGACCAAGTGCCTGGGTAAGTCTACAAACAGTAAAGCACTTTCTTCACTAGCAGTTCCTGCATTCTCAAAACATGACGGGCGCAAGACTACTGGTGATTTAGCCTTTAGTCACATTTAATTGCTTCTAAAGGCTGAGTGTCAACTGGGAATTATATGTCATTAAATTATATTGTAAGACATTACACAAGGGAATAAGACTTCCTAGATAATGTTTTCTTGTGAATCAACAATACGAAAGAATGTGCAATATTGAAAATGAACAAAATCAAAGGCTGAATGCAAATATAAACCAGATATATATACATGTTTTTTTTATTTTGTAAATGTCTGAACATTATCAGATAAGCTGTGTGGGTGTAGAATGTGTGGATGTTATGTCAAAGTGACATACTGATATTAACCTTAAGCTTGCTAAATTTCTAAAATGGACTGGTCCATCATTCAATTTGGGCAGTACCATTTACTATTCGAGGGGTGTTCAATGAAAATTTACAAACTGAATAGCGAACAGTGCAAACCATGCAGGCTGATCTTGATCTTCAGTGGTCGCAAAGGCAGACTACTTGCTGCCGCTGCAGACTAAAAGTGAAGTGGAAATAATTAGTGCTGGTAACAGGTAGTTGAATACATCAGAAGCTGGGCCATTTAGTGCCTGCTGTAGTATATAAGTGAAGTGTCTGGTATAAAGAATGATGCTACACTAAAGTTACAACAGAAACAGAATGGTATATTGTGAAAAAGGAAGTCATACATATAACCAAAACTGCAGAAACTCATATTTATAACTTGCTCTGTGGGCACATGTATGATGGAAGGATCTTAATACTCAACTATAAAATATATCTTCTTTATTATGATCAAAAGTTATGTCTTTATTATAACTAATCTGTTATTTTATACATTCAGAATCAAATCTGTCTTTACAGTTTTTTAAAAACTCTACTTATGTAAAAATATTCAGTTTTGTCTTAGTTGTTTATGATATCTTTGACTATGGCATACTTCAGACTGAACTGTGCATTTAATACTAAAAAGTGGCATATTTCAGACAAAATCTGTATATCCAGTACTAGAACCTGACATATTTCAGAAAAAATCTGTGCCTTCAGTACTAGAACCTGGCATATTTCAGACAAAATCTGTATATTAAGTACTAGAGCCTTACATATTTCAGAAAAAATCTGTCCCTTGTACTAGACTTTTTCAACAAAATCTGTTATGTAAACAATATTCAGATTTGTGCCTTCTAGTATATTATAATCCATCTTATTAAACTAATGGCATATTTCAGAAAGAAACTGTGCATTCAGTACTAGAACCTGGCATAATTCCGCAAAATCTGTATATTAAGTACTAGGACCTGACATATTTCAGACAAAATCTGTGCCTTCAGTACTAGAACCTTACATAATTCCGACAAAATCTGTATATTAAGTACTGGAACCTGACATATTTCAGACAAAATCTGTGCCTTCAGTAACTAGAACCTTACATAATTCCGACAAAATCTGTATATCCAGTACTAGAACCTTACATATTTCAGACAAAATCTGTGCCTTCAGTACTAGAACCTTACATAATTCCGACAAAATCTGTATATTAAGTACTAGGACCTGCATATTTCAGACAAAATCTGTGCCTTCAGTACTAGAACCTTACATAATTCCGACAAAATCTGTATATTAAGTACTAGAACATGACATATTTCAGACAAAGTCTGTGCCTTCAGTACTAGAACCTTACAAAATTCCAACAAATTCTGTATATTAAGTACTTAGAACAGGGTATATGTATCACAAAATCTGTGTACTTTGGTACCAGAACCTGACACATTCAGAAATATAATCTGACTTATATCAGACAAAATATATGCATTCAAACCTGGCATATTTAACACAATATCGATATATATTCAGAACTTATAACCAGGCAAAATGAAGACAAAATCTGTGCATATAGTACTAGAACCTTCCATATTTCAGGTATTATCTATATATTCAGAACTAGAATCTGACTTATTTCAGACAAAATCTTTGCATTCAGTACTAGAACCAGGCATATTTCTGATAAACTCTGTACCAGCATACATCTCAGACAGTATCTATACATTCAGAAATAGAATTTCACTTATATCAGATAAAATCTGTGCATTCAGTACTAGAACATGGCATACTTCTGACAAAATTTGTATATTCAGTACAAGACCCAGGCATATTTCAGACAAAATCTGTACATTCAGTACTAGAATCTGACGTATTTCTGACAAAGTCTTTGTATTCAGTACTAGAATCTGGTATAATTTAGACAAAATCTGTATATTCAGTACTACAAGCATTTTTTTTTTAAATATAACAAACTGGTTTTGTACAGTCACTTGAACTAAACTATTAAGGAATTAAATTTGTGTCTGGCATTATTAAGAATACTAAAAACCTTTATATGGAAAGCATGTGCACAGTCACATGTGACAATACACGATGCATTTTTAATAACTGTGTTTCCCTTCTAACACGTACTGATCACAGATACTGGTACATAAATAAATGATGCTAGATACCTTATAAGGTGATCTAATAAAAGCCAAGCAAAATTATTCTTTCATATGTAATAAACACAAAACAATCTATATCTGTGTTATGCCTGTTTAATTTACCAAAATAAGTTTGCTATTATTTAAAAAAAATACCTAACAAGAACCATCACAAACAATTTCTACAGTGTATCTTATAATGATTATATTAAACAAGAGCATGACTATTCAACAGCTCAAACTCGGCCTGGCAAGATCACCAAGTTATTTTAAAACAATTTAATACAAATTTAAGTTTTATTAAGGCGACTGTAACTTATGTGTAAAACTTAAACAAAACACAAGGGCAATAATATAAAATTTCTATTTCAAACAGGATTTCTCTTAAGCTTGGGTATGTATGTAAGTATGATAAGAAGGATGCATTGTGTGAAGTTTCAATCCAAATTTAGCAGTTACTGAGATATAGTTTGATTTTTGCATGCAAAACTTTAAGAAATATTCTGAAGTAGAAAAACGGCCATATTTTACACATTAAGTAAAATCTACATCTGTTGTTTTAGTAAGTGTGATAACTGGGAAGCCATGTAATTGCTACTGAGATACATCTTAATTGCTAGTTGCTCACAAAACTCTAACCAAATTTTCTAAGAAAAAAAAGGACATAATTTGAATGAAATTCAATCATATGTTACCTAACTTGGTTATTCCAATAGAGTTCATGATTTCAAAAGCACTGCGTGCAATTTGAAACCAATACATTTAGTTGTTACCGAGAAACTGCTAGATATTTGCATGCAGAATTTTAGGCGACTTTTCTACATCGAGAGAAGGTCCATAATATGAATATTATTAAATTTAAACTTGGTTGTTTCAGTAGGTTTGGGACTAAGAAGCCTTGTATTAAGTTTCAATCCAATATATGCCATGGTTTAAATACTGAGATATGACTTAAACTAAAGTGTGATGGAGACACCAACATCCAGCTGACTAGAAAAGCTCTCACTATTGGTAGAATAGTCAAGCTTAAAACCAATGAAGAAACCTTGGTTATGTAAATATGTTTGATTGAAGGGAAAGCCATGTGTGAATTTTAAATCCGATATTCTTTATATGGAGTTCAACACAGACTTAACTAACTTTCTTAAGCAAGTAAATTTACTGGGTAGGAAGCCTGGAGTGAATTTTCATCCAACATCTGCTATGGTTACTTGCATGCAAAATTTTCAACAGGTGGGATGCTTGAGTAAGAAAAAATAGCTCTACCTATTCTCACAAAGCCAAACCAAAAATGAACATGAACCCAGCAAAGAGGGACAATATATGCTTGAAGTTCTATATCTGAAGGAGGAGAAAGTAAAATTTAAAGAAATTGTTTTAAGTGTGTATGTCGGAGGTAGTATGTGTAACATGGCAGTGAGCAATGTGGATTGTTGTAATGCTCAACTTGTCTTATCGCCACCAACCTATATACCAAGTTTAAAGTCAATACCCTGGACGGTTTTGGACAAAAAAGACAAAGGACAAACTTGACATTTAAACCCAATTTGTGACCTTGATCTTTGACCTGACCTTGATCTTTGATCTATCAATCAAGTTCATGCACTCAGCATTTTGTCTCAACATCATCTATCTATATGCCTAGTCTGAAATCAATAGCTTGAATGATTATAAAGTTATGCTCTAGACACAAAATATGACAGACAACTTTGACCTTTGAGCTCCATCTGTGACCTTGACATCTGACCCATCAACCTGGTTCATGTGCTCTGCCCACCATCTCATTGCCACTTACCAATATTCCCAAGTTTAAAGTCAATATCAGTACACTGAATGGTTATCAAGTTACGCTCTTAAAACGAAGGATGATGGATGGACAGACAGATGGATGCACACACATGACCACATAATATGTTGATTTTTTCAAAATTGGCACATAACAAGGAAACAGTGATCTCACAGAAACTTGAACTCAACACTGTAAAATAAATAATCCTAGTTTAGAGTTCTATCCACTGGGCAGCATACTAAATGATACTTCTGACAATTTCCTAGAGGTTTTTAATGAAGAGTGTAAATCCTTAATCTTCTATAACAGATGATAGGAAAATGCTGTTTTCTTTTCCTGACTTTCTAGAGAATATAGTGTGACAACATAAAGAAGTTCCTGTATAATAATGTGCTCTGCAGAACAGGGTCAGAAATCTTTCCCACCAGACAGAATTAACTCATATCAGCATGCTCTATGTGTCAGGTATTGACATCATGATAAAACAAAACTTTGCATGTTTAATAAGAGAACTGAAAAAATCTTTAAAATGTTTCAAAAATTGCAAAGCCTGTGAGTGTATGCAAGAAGTTTTACACAGCATAATTAACAGACTTTCAGACTTCAGATATAGAGTTAATGGTAGCCATCTTTGATTTCTAACCCTGCAGGATAAGAAAGAGAAGAACTTACATTTTGTTCTGACTGCAAGCATGCCATACATCATAAAACAGACAAATAATCTTGGCTAACAACTTTACAATACTAGATATAGACAAACATAAATACATGGAAGGTATGGAACAAATAAATACAATGAAACTGAGTGGGTTTACAATGACTCAGAATGAGATATAAAAAGATATAAATACACCAACACTGACTAGGTTCCTCATAAAATACTCTGCCTAAACTAAAAACTTTGGCCTATATAATAATTTAATAAAATACCTAGCATATAATATAAACATGTTGAGTTAAACAGGATAAGACTTTTACAATGTTTAAGCATATGAGAGAAAGTGTAACATATTATTGACAGTAAGGAACAAGTTTTTAAGAGCTGTTGCTGATGAAAAAGCCCTAGTTCCTCAAAATGAGGAGTGGCACAGGTCCTCAAAACAAGATGGGTAGTGTAGGTTAGACACCACTAATTCATAAAAGTACATGAATCTATACTTGGAAATAATGTTATGCTCAGTCCAATCTGATTTTTTCACAGTTATATAAACAAACCGAAGAAGTGATATTTTTCTTCAGATTAAACCCTTTCTACCAAAGTATGCTGTTATCTGATTACGCAATTTGATAACATTTGCAACATAAGAGGGAAGGTATAAATGTTTTGACTTTGGGAAGTCAGTACATGTCAGAATGTTATATCAAGTTAGTATATGGAAAAAGAATTGGTGGTCTTGAACCTGGAGCTGGACAAACAAACAATAGTAAGATAAGGGTCACCATTACAAACTTAGCATCCATCTAACATACAATATATTCATTTGATAAAAAAAGTCCTCTTTTAAACTGATTTGTTAATAACTACATATGCATGACAGAAAAAGAGCATATATGAGGTGTTATAGTTTAATGTATGTTTCGCATATATGCTTTCAATTCTAACAAATCAAGAATTTACCACCTTAGAATCTTTACAATGTTTACATACCATAAATTTAAAACCTCATACATGTAGATGTCAAAATATCAGATATTGCTTACAAGTTATCAAACAACCCTTGAAGGTTGTAGTTAGTTATATTCTAACGTTGTAATACCACTGAACTTTGCTTTCATTAAAAACCTGGAACATACCTGCATTAAGGGCCCCAAGTTTCAAAAATAACAAATCACCAAAGCTGAAGTTCAACTAGAATTCTAGAAGACCTTCAGATCAATATTCAATCCCAATTTGTAATTTTACTTGTTTAAGCTAAGAATCAGCAATGAATAATTCAATATATTCCCTAAGAATACACAAGATTGTGTCAGATTTTAGAATTCAGAAGATTTCCTTTCACTGAAATATTCAGCCTGTCGAGTCTAAATCCAATTAAGCCACAGATATACATATCCCAAGATAATATAAAGGTAGACATTTTGAACAACAATAACTTTTTAGAGAAAATGTATTCAAGAATCTGCTTGTAAACTTTGAAACACTCGAGGTATATATTACTACCAAAATGAAGTCAACATTATATGACACCAGGCCCTTCAAAATTTCTGACAGAATACACACACCCCTTCTGCTAACAAGAGCTGTCCGTAAGACAGCCAAGCTCGACTATTCGAAATATTGTCCCAGAAGCAGGAAAATATTACCCAAAAAGGTTAAATATCAAAAGAGTTTTAAGTTCAAAAGGGGGCATAATTTGACCAAAATGCATATCAGTTATGGGACTTACTGCAATCAACTAGTTTTATAACCCCGAAGGCACATGTGAAGTTTCAATTCAATATCTGCATTAGTTTTGGAGATAGAAACTCGCATGTAAAACTTTAACCAGAATTTTCAAAGTCCAAAAGGGGGCATAATTTGCCCAAAATACATGCCAGAGTTATGGGACTTGACCCAGTGAGGTTGGTAATTGATCTAGAAAAAGAAAAAATAAGTTTCAAATCTATATGCCTTTTAGTAATTGCTGTATGTACTTGCACGCAAAACTTTAACCAGGATTTTCTAAGTCCAAAAAGGGGAATAATTTGCTCAAAATACATGTCAGAGTTATGGGACTTGATCCAGTGAGGTTAGTAATTGATCTAGAAAAAGATAAAATAAGTTTCAAATCTGTATGCCTTTTAGAAATAGCTGTATGTACTTGCACGCAAAACTTTAACAAGAAAGTCCAAAAGGGGGCATAATTTGGCCAAAATGAAGGTCAGAGTTATGGGACTTGCTGCTATCAACTAGTTTTATAACCCCGAAGACACATGTGAAGTTTCAAATCAATATCTGCATTAGTTTTGGAGATAATAACTTTCATGTAAAACATTAACCAAAATTTTCTTAGTCTAAAAGGGGGCATAATTTGCTCAAAATACATGTCAGAGTTATGGGACTTGACCCAGTGAGGTTGATAATTGATCTAGAAAAAGAAAAAATAAGTTTCAAATCTATATGCCTTTTAGAAATAGCTGTATGTACTTGCACGCAAAACTTTAACCAGAATTTTCTAAGTCCAAAAGGGGGCATAATTTGGCCAAAATGAAGGTCAGAGTTATGGGACTTGCTGCTATCAACTAGTTTTATAACCCCGAAGACACATGTGAAGTTTCAAATCAATATCGGCATTAGTTTTGGAGATAGTAACTTGCATGTAAAACTTTAACCAAAATTTTCTAAGTCCAAAAGGGGGCATAATTTGCTCAAAATACATGTCAGAGTTATGGGACTTGACCCAGAGAGGTTGGTAATTGACCTAGAAAAAGAAAAAATAAGTTTCAAAGCTATATGCCTTTAATTGATGGCTGTATGTACTTGCATACAAAAACTTAACCAAGGTGTGACGCCGACGCCGACGCCAGGGTGAGTAGAATAGCTAGACTATTCTTCGAATAGTCGAGCTAAAAATGTTTCACAAAGTATAATATTAGAAAGTCTGACAAATGAAACTGGCCAAGATATTATACCCATAAGCAATATAACCAAGTCTGGTAATCCTTGGATAGGAACAGCTCAAGTTAACACCGAGGGTAACTTTAGTGGTTGCTGCTAGCCTTGCTTACACCATGGATGACCCTTAAATATGTCTTGTTTCAAGGTTCATATAAAAAAAGAGGCTAACTACAGAAAAAATATCAGGAAAAGATGCTCCCTATAACAATTTGATGACGTATACTAAGTTTCATCTGAATTGGAAGGAAACTGTTAAGAGGACTGAAGCATACAAGGTACAGACTGATGTGGTTGTGATATTTTCATGTGCAAAACTGGCCAAATTTCAAGGAAAATAATCAAAAAAGAAAGTTCCGACAATATGCTCATGGTCACTTCAAGCTGACGCTGTACACTAAGTTTCATTTAAACTGAACTGGAACTGTATAAGGAGCCAAGTAGACACGAAAAAGTTGCCAGCTTACATAATTTGCTCACCTATGAGTCATGTGCTACTCATATCTTATTTCCTTTGTTCATTTTAACCACACAAAGTCAACTTAATGAATAGAATGTTAACTTGTGTTCTCATAGCCGCTTAACCTTTAACCTTCTAAATTTCTAAAATGGGCATGTCCATCATTCATTTTGGGCATTCCATTTATTATTCAAAGGGGTGTTCACTGAAGATTAACTGACTGAATAGTAAACAGTGCAGACCAAGATCAGCTTGCAAGTTGTGTATGCAGGCTGATCTTGGTCTGTACTGGTTGCAAAGGCAAAATCACTTGCCACCAGCAGGCTAAAGATTAACCACTCTCCTGCGTATGCAGACCAACAAATAGTTAAAACATTTTATGCCTACTGGGTCTATACACTGAGGGCATTAATTCTAAGAACTAAATACATCATGTTCCTTTCATACAATAAAATGTCTTTATACAACCTAACCAGGTAGTAACATTAAGAAGAAAGCAGATACTGAAAAGAAAGCAAGATCTACAAACTACACATAACATACAAGTGTAGGTCGTACTTACAGCTCTGTGCAGTAAAAGACCGAAGTGATCAATCAAACTTTCACCGTAGAAGTAATAATTTGAAGCAAACAGAAAGTACCAGCTGAGGGTACGAAACCATGGAAGCTCGTACGACTTGTAAACAACATAACCAATTGTGATGATCTCATGGAAACATTTGATCTGCAGCAACATTATCTGAAATATAGCACAGAAATATAAACTCAAACAGGAGACTTGGAAATTCCACAAAAAACAAAGGATTTTCAAACATTTTCTATTTTAAGTAACAGTGACCTTGACATAACAGTGATATTGATCAAAACTATAACCCAACTTTCTTGTCCTAATAAAGTACCTACTCACCAAGATCCATTGCAATATCTCATTACTAGCACATTTCACTTTTAGATATTTGCTTCAAATATAGAAAATCTTCATCAGGTGTATTTAACCTAATGTATCTAGTATGTCTGTTTCTGGGTTTAATGCCATCTTTCAACAATATTTCAGTTATGTAATGGCTAGCAGTTTACCTAACTGATGTTTCTGGATTCTGTACCAGTACAAACCTGTTCTCCGCAAGTAACTGCCAACTTATGAGCATAGTAGGCAGACTGTCTGTCTTTAAGAAGGGAGGACTGGATTTAGATGTCAGTCCTTGGAATGCTTGTTGGAACACGGTTTGGGAAACATTTTAACTGATTTCGTCGTAACTAAGACAGCGTCTTTCTCAGTTGCTGGATCAAACCATTGTAACGCTTGTCTGTACAGGGGTTTTGGAAACGAAGATGATATTCAATACTGGTTAATACTTATGAAGGACAAATATTTGATCCTTCAGACTGTGTTCATCTTACAACAGCAAGTGCATTCAAATGACATGGTACCGGATATGAATTTTGCATGTCAATATGGAAAATATTGAAGTATGAGGTTTCAATGTAACAACTGAGTATGTTGTAAATAGTTTTGCTGACCTGACTGGAAGTAGTATTGACAAGAGTACATTGTCCACAGTACACCCAAGGTCTTAACTACTTTCCAGCTGGTCAACAAAACTACATATTGACCAAAACATAACTATACAAACAACAGCAACTCTTAAGTACCCTCCACCCAACTTTTTAAAAACAATTAGGGGTTTGGTGGGGGCACAAAAAATGCATATGTACATCTCTTATTTGTTTCTACTGCTGTAAATATGTTATATGCTTATATTGCTGTTTTTCTGTTAAATGTTTATACTAATTAATGCATATATTGATAATGTTACTTAAATAATTTCAGTCCAATAAGAACGTTTTGCCAGACAAACAGCCACTTTCAATATATTTTTTTTATCCCTGCCCTCCGACATTTTCAGTTATCCAATTTCCTACCACTTTAGCTGCCAATGTTCCTTTTGATATCGGGAAAAAAATTACATGTAATTTCTTTGTATGTTGCTGATTCAATACAAGCAAAACAAGAAATGCCCACAAACAAATTTTTATAATGGGCCAATTCTATGCTGTTTTTGACTATTTTTTATCTGTAATGTAAATAATGTATTACCATGGTGCATAATGCCAGTGGTCCGAGATAGATGATTAGCCCAAATCCACCAATCATAACCCACGTAAATATACCACGTATTATCCAGTTGCGCCATCTGCAAATAAACAAGCAGCAAATATATCTTAGTTTATCATATGTCAAGAGAGTAATCAAAAACATACATTAACACCAACAGTGGATACAGACTTTTGTTATATACTGAGCATTCATTTTCCCTATCTGTTCGTTCATGTCTTGCTCTCTTAATTATGACTGTAACTCTTAGTCTGGAAAGGTTTCCCTGAAATACCTATTATAGCTATACAATCAGGATTTGTGAATTACAGTAACAGTCGAAACATAATTTTGCACATAAACTTGTCATAAAACTGTGGTTAGTTGTCTGTTTGAGAAGATGATGTAACATGACCAAGATCATTTACAACATTTCACGTGCAGACCATCTCTAAGTTCTGCAGTAAGTCTATCAAGATTGAAATAATGTAGATACTCTTAATATATACTTTTATTGTTCCAGGCCCAGCTTCTCTGGTATAAATATAACAAGAAGTATTGGCAACCTTAGGTAAACAAGGAATTCAACTAGATGTGTGTCCATAGGACACAGGTGCCCCCACCTTCTGCCACTGTAACATGGTTTTATGACTCAGGTTAAATAATTTTTAAGATGTTTGCAACACAAACTTTTAAGAACTTTATGTGTATTTTTCACTTAGTCAGCCATAACTCTGGCCTAGCTGAGTAAAATCCTAAAGAGAACACTTCACAGGCTATAAAACAATCCTCTAATGTTTTATGATTCTAGGTCAAGTACATTTTAACATACATGTTTCACAACTTTTTTTTTTGTGAGTAAGTCGGGACAAGAAGTCAGGTCTTGTGTAATGAAAAAACTTCAAAAACAAAATAAGTCAGGGGCCATAACTCCTACACGACTGAATGAATCCGGATGCGAAACCCCAGGTGCAAAACTACATATGCTGACTAACATTCCTGTAAAGTTTTGTGACTACGTCAAATACTTTTGGAGCTACGCGCGACACAACATTCTCGGATTAGGACGGACGGACGGACGGAGGATGGACGGACGGACAAACGGACAAGAGCAAATCTATATGCCCCTACCACTCATGGGGGGCACAAAAAGCAAACAGTATACCGAACTGTCATATGCCTGTTACAGCAAATTACCTTTGACTTTTAAATACTCTACGTACTGTCCAGATTACCCATAAATTTTCTCAATTTTGATTTATACAAGTACCATAACTTCAGATCCATAAAAACTATCTGGCTGGTTATCAGACTTGGCTAGGATAATATGCCCATACATATTTTAAGTTTGGTGGACATTGCAGATAACCTACTTAAGTTATTAAGACGACACTGCAAATTTTCACAATTTAAGTAATTCAAGGGTCATAACTCAAGACTGACTGGGAGTATCTGGCTTGTTACTGATTTTGTCTGAGATATAATAGGCCCATGAGAACTACTAAAGTCAAAAGACACTTCCGGTTTTCACAATTTTAGTAAATCAAGTGCAAAAACTCCAGAGAAACTATAACTCTCTGGACTGTTATCAAACTTGGCCAAGACGTTATGCCCATGAGTATTGTGACACAGTTTTGTGAACACTGGATCAAAACAGTTCAAGTTCGAGAAAGGGCGCAGTCAAATTTTGCAGTTGTCAGTTGCATATCAAACTTGGCCGAGATATTATGCCCATTAGCATTGTCACTAGGTTTGGTGAACATTAGGTATGAACTACTCAAGAGAGCACTTCAATTTTTACCATTTTTAGTAAATCACGATCCATAACTTCAATACCACTAGGACAATCCAGATGGTTATCAAACTCAGTTGAGATATTACGCCAATGAATATTCTGGCCACGTTCGGTAAACACAATAAAAATGACACAAGTAAGAGAGTGAACACTGTCTTTTGCACAGACTGTCAATTACACTATATTTAAGTGCTCAGGGTCAAAACTCTGGTGTTCTCTAAGCATTTTCACTGAAACTTGCAGGGCTGTATTTGTCTATATCAGTTGGCATTACAGGTTTAATTGAAATACTTTTTCTAACCATGTCTTAAATTATTATATGGTTCCAGAAAGACAGATGGTGGAATATATACAGTCGAATACCGTTACCTCAATATTCAAGGGACTGTAAAAATTTCATCGACATATCTGAAGTTCGCCGTAACGATATCGACTATCTGGGACTACTTTGTACTTGTGTCGGACGTCTATATTGTCATTATATCCAATGCATTTTCAAAGGGTTTGAAAGGGGAAAGAAATAATATAAAACGAAAATACAATTTTAATTTTGACAAATAAAACACCCTATTTAAATAGTACATACATACATACATACAACTTTTTTATTTTTCAAAAAATACGTGTTAACATTAGCATTTTTATTCCTCCCCTAAACAAGTCTGAATGTTGCGGTAATGTTCCTAGATGAGTAGTCATTTTGACTGTGCTTCGATAACTAAATTTGCCAGTTAAATACGCCTATTGTTACTGACAACCCTAAATGGCAGATCTTTACTCCGTCAGACAGTTTTGTTGTTATATTGGACGCTGTTTTATAAGACTAATTATTGGGAATTGAATGCAAACTTCCTGATATTTAAATTGGATTAAAGATTAAATAACAAACAACACAAACACACAAACCAACTTGATTATGATTAATACATCGCCGGACAACAATTGGTTGATTTTCACACCTTACACATAACATTAGTTTTTTGACAAGCTATGATATCGACGAAACCAGGTGTAAAAACAGTACAGATAAGTTGACGGGACTGAAAAATCTCATCGAGCTAAACAAAATATCGAGCTAATCATATCGAGATAATGATAAATAATTACATTAAAATATATAGGGAAAAATTGGGACCGACTAAAACACATCGTACTAACCGGAGTATCGAGCTAACGATATTCAACTGTATATATAATAGGAAAAGACTAAAATGTCACTACTGATTTGTGATACATGAAAACAGAGATTTGAGTATATATATATACAAATGTTGAACCAGTACGACTGTGTAGTACAATTCGGGCTTGTATATAAAGCAGCACCGAAACTAATCTTATTGGGTTAGTGGACTTGCTGTGGCATGTGCGTGTTCGTTTGTACTGCTAGGCGCTTTGCCGTAATTGGTCTGGTATATTGTGGTGGTGATTTAGTTCATAACAAGAGCTGTCTCCATAGGATGACACATGCCCCCGATGGCACTTTGAATGAATAGTTATGGCCGATGTTAGAGTTTAGGACCTTTGACCTACGGAGCTGGGTCTTGCGCGCGACACATCGTCTTACTGTGTCACACATTCGTGCGTAGTTATTTTAAAATCCATGCATGAATGACAAAGATATGGACCGGACACGCCCATCAATGCACTATCATGAAAAATGACCTTTAACGTCTAAGTGTGACCTTGACCTTTGAGCTACGGACCTGGGTCTTGCGCGCAACACGTTGTCTTACTGTGGTACACATTCATGCCAAGTAATTTGAAAATCCATCCATCGATGACAAAGATATGGACCGGACACGCCCATCAATGCACTATCCTTTAATGTCCAAGTGTGACCTTGACCTTTGAGCTACGGACCTGGGTCTTGCACGCGACACGTCGTCTTACTGTGGTACACATTCATGCCACGTTATTTGAAAATCCATCCATCGATGACAAAGATATGGACCGGACACGTCCATCAATGCACTATCCTTTAATGTCTAAGTGTGACCTTGACCTTTGAGCTACAGACCTGGGTCTTGCGCGCAACACGTCGTCTTACTGTGGTACACATTCAAGCCAAGTTATTTGAAAATCCATCTATCGATGACAAAGATATGGACCGGACACGCCCATCAATGCACTATCCTTTAATGTCTAAGTGTGACCTTGACCTTTGAGCTACGGACCTGGGTCTTGCGCGCGACACGTCGTCTTACTGTGGTACACATTCATGCCAAGTTATTTGAAAATCCATCCATCGATGACAAAGATATGGACTGGACACGAAAATTGGGGACAGACTGACAGACTGACAGACCGACAGACCGACAGACCTACAGACGGTTCAAAAACTATATGCCTCCCTTCGGGGGCATAAAAATTCTCTCTACTATATAATAGGAAGTACTATATACATGCAAGTAAAACTGGCCAAAAGTATTGCTGTCATGTGGCAACCAAGCTGAAACATTCAGAGCTGCATTTCCCTATCGCAGTTAACATTTCTACCTTGTTTCATTGAAATACTACAAACAATGTCTTAGATATGGCTCAAGACAGACAGAAAATGGAATAAAAGCACCATGTACATATTATATAAGTAAATAGGGCCATAAACCTTGTCTTCCTGAAATTTGCAGGGTGGCATTCCCTATAGCATTTAATACTTTACAATTTTTCTTAAAACACTCAAAACCTTGTCTATGAGACTATGACTCTGAATGAAAGGATGGAATCACAGAAAGACAAAGCCAAAACTATTCCCTCGGCCTTTTCCAGGGGATAATAAGAATACCTTGGTGTGAGGTCTTTTAGTGCAGAGTCTATGGCCTCTGTAGTCTGATCAGATGCTTGAGGAAGCTCCCTCGAGGCATTTGGATTGAACAGCGGGACTTCTTCCTCTTCGTCGGTGTCTGGAGTCTTTGCTTCCTGCTTTGGTGTTGATACATCCTCTGCCTGCAGAGAGAAACAGTTACCATATAATGGTTTCCATGTTACTTTCTTAATATTCAGTTGCCATTTTTTCAATGTTAAAAAAATCGAAATATAAAATGACCATAGGAACATACATATCTGTCTGTCAGAGTACTTTTCATTGCCTTTAAACCAACCAATGCTTATATCATAAACAGGGTATAAAATTGCTTTCAGAGAAAACTTGTCCTGAACAACTTGTGATTTCTCGTCCTGCATATAAGTTCACTACTCTTGCAATTTATGACACTTATACACTGTGATGAAACTGATGTCTGTACTATGTCATATGCATATTAATAGCAACACCCTGGCACCTTTTTTAGATGGTTGATACATGTGGAATCAGTAATAGACAGCCAATTAACTAAGACATTATGGCAGCCTTGCTAGATTATTTCAGCCAGGAGGATCTGATTACCGTAATTGGTACATTAATTGCATTACTGATTTCTACCAGGAAAAATGCTCTTGTCCTGCACAACAACCTATTTCCCTAAAAATTTCACTCATAATTAGGACGTCTCTAAACATCAATACGAGCAGCATTTAAATAAATGTGAGAGAGGTCCATGGGGATACAATTATGCTACAGATGAAGTTTGGTGAAGATCAATTACATGGTTCGTGAGATGAATCATTTAAAAGTTTTTTTATTTTTAGCACTGGTTGCCCAGCAAAACAGTTTGAACAAACTAAGAGGAAACCTTACACAGAATGATGTTTTTAAGGCCAAGTTTCAATTTGGATTACACTACTGTCATCGGCATTTGGCATCTACTAACAAGAGTGCAAGAATGTCACAATATACGCCTGTCACAGCAAATTTCTTTACTCTAGCACCTGTATTTGCAAATGGAATTTTAACTTTGTGGTTGTTTAGTAATAACTAAGTGTTTTGTTTTTCTAAGTCCACAAAAAAACTCCTTACCAGGTAGAGATACCTTAAAATACACCTAAAATTGGAAAGTAACATCTATGTTGTACCACAGAAAAGTGGTCTTGGTTTTTCCCTACGGTCAATTATAAAAAAGTTACAATATAAGTTATTTATAGTAACAACTAAGGGAAGTTAATCTTAAAAAAAAAAAAAAAAAAAAAAAATAAAAAAAAAAAATTTAAGTCCTCACAAAAATCTTTACCAGGTAGAGACTGGTCAAAATACACCTCAAAATTGGATGAAGCATGCATATTGTACTACAGAAAAGTGGTCTCGATTTTTCCCTATGACTAGTAATGAAAAACTTACAATATAAGCTATTTATAGTAACAACAAAGGGAAGAAATTCGAAAGAAGGGAACTGCGCATGACACCTCATCTCATGATGGTGTATAATTGTGTCAAGTTACATCAAAATCCCTCCATGCATGAAGAAGAAATGCTTCGGACAAAGTCATTCTTGTATCTGACCTTTGGCCTCTAAGTGTGACCTTGACCTTAGACCTAGGGACCTGGTTCTTGCGCATGACACTACGTCTCGTGGTGGTGAACATTTGTGCCAAGTTATATCAAAATCCCTCTATGCATGAAGAAGACATGCTCCGGACAAGGTTTTCATTCTTGTATCCTTTGACCTCTAAGTGTGACCTTGACCTTTGACCTAGAGACCTGGTTCTTGCGCATGACACTCCGCCTCATGGTGGTGAACATTTGTGCCAAGTTATATCAAAATCCCTCTATGCATGAAGAAGAAATGCTCCGGACAAAGTTTTCATTCTTGTATCTTTTGACCTCTAAGTGTGACCTTGACCTTAGACCTAGGGACCTGGTTCTTGCGCATGACACTCCTTCTCATGATGATGAACAATTGTGCCAACTTTCATCAAAATCCCTCTATGCATGAAGAAGATATGCTCCGGACAAAGTCATTCTTGAATTTGACCTTTGACCTCTAAGTGTGACCTTGACCTTAGACCTAGGGACCTGGTTCTTGCGCACGACACTCCGTCTCATGATGGTGAACAACTGTGCCAAGTTTCATCAAAATCCCTTCATGCATGTAGAAGATATGCTCTGGACAAGGTCTGTGGACGCCGCCCGCCCGCCCGCCAGGGGCGTTCCCATAATACGTCCCGTTTTTCAAACAGGCGTATAAAAATGTAAATATAAAAACTTCAATGTCAGTTATATTTCACTGAGAGATGTTAGTAAGTTTACACTCTAAAAGAACATGTAACAGAAATCTTGGCAAAACTTACCGATGAAAATGGTGAAAAAACTGCAATTTATTGTTTTTCTTTTATCAGAAAATTCCTGTTAACATAGCTTAGTTAAGAATGGCATTATATACAAACTCGTTACAGTCCACAAAATCATTCGCATTTGATGGAGCAACGCTTCAGACTGTTACATTGTTCTATACTTAAGCTTTATATAAATTGTGGGTCCATAGTTTGTGCTACTGACTGGTCAATTGTTAAAGAGAGCCCTTGGTACTTTCAACCTCAGCAAACAGTTTTGACTACTGACAATCATGCAATTCGAATATAATATTGCCCCTATATTTAGCAAACAGGAATATTATTGGGTACAAAATGAAATGATCTCAAATTTTTATATAAAACATTCTGTTATCCCCTTTGATATTTCTACTCTAGAGGTCCAACAGGGTGGCCAACACACATGACTTTGGATACAGTACACACAGAGAAAACGTCTCAATTCAGGTACCATTTTGCGAATAATTTCCTTACTAATTTACGGATTTTCATAAAATGAAGTGCATCTAAGACAGCAAGATGAGTGCTTTCCTCTGCACAAGGCATCTGCAATCAGTTCCAAGTACTTTTTTCAAACACTTCGCCCAACTGTTTATGATAATATTAACATATTAACTACTTTGTATGATCATAAGGTGTTCTAGAATGTCTATATTCCTATCCATTCCATTACCTCAAATAGATGATTGTCAGAATCTATATTTATCACATGTTTGTCGTTGCGGAAGTGAAAAAAAGCCATTTGATAAATTGATAATACACCTGTGTAATAAAGCTTTGATGTCGACGTCGTTTAAAGTATTGGAGATAATTTTTATTGGTCAAATTGAATTGTTTATAACAGTTAAATAAAGTATATTTTCTATGTTTTGGCAAGAAAAGCTCACATGTGATAAAAAGAATATTACGTCTGTGACTTTCAACACTGAATTTATTTAACTGACGTTTAATAAAATTGATAAAATGCTTGGCAGAGCCTCGCATTATTTTTTTCAACTTGTTTAATAAATTCAGTATGAAAAGACACTCATGTAATATCCTCTGTATCTATGATAGTTCCAAATTACTGGATAATTATGATTTATCTGTTGATATCTAACTCGTTATACAGTAGGTACTTTATTATCTGATGATCAGATCACACGTAAGATGATATAAGAATTATATGTTCCAAATTACTGGATAATTATGATTTATCTGTTGATATCCAATTCGTTAAACAGTAGGTACTTTATTATCTGATGATCAGATCACACGTAAGATGATATAAGAATTATATGTTCCCTAGTGGCAATAATAGAAATGAAAGAATCATAAGTGAGTCGTTTTCATTGTTTTACTGCAATCCAAATACATTTTACATATGAGCCGTGCCATGAGAAAACCAACATAGTGGCTTTGCGACCAGCATGGATCAGGACCAGCCTGCGCATCCGCGCAGTCTGGTCAGGCTCCATGCTGTTCGCTAACAGTTTCTCCAATTCCAATAGGCTTTAAAAGCGAACAGCATGGAGCCTGACCAGACTGTGTGGATGCGCAGGCTGGTCTGGATCCATGCTGGTCGCACACCCACTATGTTGGTTTTCTCATGGCGCAGCTCATATATCTAGAGACATGATCAGATTATATCTTTTTCTATTAAATTTCATAATCTGAAAAGCTAAAATTTCATTACATTTACAGATTAAGGTTCCCTCAAGTTATCAAGAGGTTTTTCCCCATTTAGTGACACTGCAACGCCCATATTACCCAGTAATGTGATCCCAGCGTTCATTACACATATAAATTTTAAAATCTGTTTCATTGGATCATTCTTCTATAGTATTAAGGATACTTTTTGCATTTAGCAGTGTTTACATTATGACGCAAATGTATGTGATTACATGAATAAATTGTTAATACAGTAAACATTACAGTAAACATTTTGACAATTTTCAGTATTGTATCTGATAAATCTTTTGAAGATTACTTTAATTTCTTTAGGTCACACCAAACTGATTACTTGTTCAACGGATTTCCCACTCCATTTTTTTCCAGAATCAAAAAAAATTTTTTTTTGAAAATCAGCTTTTGCTCGCTTCAGTTTTTGCAGACTGATTTCAAAATTTCAGGACGGACCATTTTTCACTGTTTAGGTGCCTTTTTTCACTGTGAAGCGACAGGAATTCATAAAATTTGATACTTTTAATCATAGTTGTCCATTAAACAGCAGAAGAACATGTCTCAAGCCCTGTATTGCACCAGTATGCAAAATTGACAGCCGATATGACAGTTAGATTGTGTAAATAAATCTTGGAAAGGTCATTAGGAAGGTCAATATTTAAAACAGTGTCATCTAATAATAATTGGTGATAAGAACAAAAGTTTTGCTGCGATCCTTAAAATTATACACATATATCAGCAATAACTGGGTAGCAGTTAAATGATAAACAGGTGGTATAACTACACATCCAGTGTTACATCACTGTCCATTCTAAAATGCCCATCAAACTTTGATATACCGGTTTCAGGTGAATTCCAATTTCAGCAATTTTAATACTTTTTGTACATATGGGAAGAGTAAGTTCTTTTACCTGTACCCAGTCCATAAATCCATCATGTGCATACTTTACCTTGAGACCAAAAATGGTTAAGTCTGTTGTAAAGTTTGTGTGTGCATTCTTAGGACAAAGAAGGACAATGGAACTACATACATGTTTTCGAGTTTATTTAGGGTTGAAGCCTTTGACATCTGCACATTTACCTGTTCCATAATGTTATGTAGAGCTAGACGCATAAAATATTTTATGCTGTTTACCCTCATAACTTGTAAGAAAGAAGTATTGTTGACATAACTTTGATTTTAAGGAATGGTACATTGCTTCTATCCGCTATGTAAAATGAACACAATTTTCCAACGCACATGGAAGTTAATTAGAGCAAAATAATCCTAAAGAGCCTAGTACAAACTCTCAATCCGAGAAACATGCATTAAAGGCTTATTTTTTTTTATTTTTCGAGTAGAGTTGAAATACAAGAATATTATAATTTTGTTTACAGATTTTTTTCTAATTTGTTTAATGGGTATCATCAGATCTATTTATCAAACAAGAGCACCGCCTTGCGGGTGCTGACGCTCATCTGATTTTTTTTGTGTAATAGAAATATTGTCCTACCCATGATTTTCTAAGTCTAAAAAGGGCCATCATTCTTGCAAAAAGCAGGATAGAGTTATGTTTCTTGATGTACAGTGTCCACTTATGATGGTGAATAACTGTTGCAAGTTTTAAAGCAATAGCTTTGATAGTTTATGAGAAAAGTTGACTTAAACATAATACTCAACCAAGAAAATGATTTTCTAAGTCCAAAAGGGGCAATAATTATTGCAAAAGCAGGATGGAGTTATGTTGCTTGCTGTACAGGGTCAGCTTATGATGGTGAATAAGTGTTGCAAGTTTCAAAGCAATAGCTTTGATAGTTTAAGAGAAAAAGTTGACCTAAACATAAAACTTAACCAAGAAATCTGATATTTTCTAAGTCCAAACGGGGCCATAAATCTTGCAAAAAGCAGGACAGAGTTATGTTTTTTGCTATACAGGGTCAACTTATGATGGTGAACAAGTGTTGCAAGTTTTAAAGCAATAGCTTTGATAGTTTAGGATAAAAGCTGACCTAAACATAAAACTTAACCAAGAAAACTGATTTTCTAAGTCCAAAAGGGGCAATAAATCTTGCAAAAAGCAAGATGGAGTTATGTTTCTTGATGTACAGGGTCTGCTTATGATGGTGAACAAGTATTCCAAGTTTCAAAGCAATAGCTTTGATAGTTTAGGAGAAAAGTTGACCTAAACATAAAACTTAACCAAGAAATCTGATACTTTCTAAGTACAAAAGGGGCCATAAATCTTGCAAAAAGCAAGATGGAGTTATGTTTCTTGCTATACAGGGTCAGCTTATGATGGTGAACAAGTATTCCAAGTTTCAAAGCAATAGCTTTGATAGTTTAGGAGAAAAGCTGACCTAAACATAAAACTTAACCAGGCAACGCCGACGCAGACGCAGACGCCGACGCCGACAACCGCTCAAGTGATGACAATAACTCATCATTTTTTTTCAAAAAATCAGATGAGCTAAAAAAGAAACTGAAGATGATAATGCATTTATTGTTAAGATTTGCAGCGTAAAAAGTATGTCTTTCCTTATCTGCCGAAGTTAAATGTTAAAACAAAAAACAACTGAACTGCAAATTAGTCACTGAATTTACAAGTGATTGGGCTATCCTATCAGTGGATGATGGATTTCCTGGCATCTGGCGAAATTGCATTGCAAATTGACAGACACTATAATGTACAGATCATGGGTACCTAATGTACGGGTGAGGTGAGTGCAGTGTTTTCCATATACAAAATGTACATAATGATTTCTGTTATACACTACTTGAGAGAAACAGCTTTCTTATTCTTATGTATGGACATAGAATCCAAGGAGAAACCCTGTGTTTATGTGGCAAAGGCACTGGCTGCCTACTAGTAGGATAAAAACTTAGCAAACACATTAGTTCTATACACTTGAAATACCAGCTTTTCTTGTATCCGCCTGTTGCCCCTTCTCTCAATGTTTGTAAATATTACAATGTAGCGCGTCCCAGTAAACATTAAGATATATTGGAGCAGGGTTCCCGCTGTCGGTCGCCAATGGCGCCAAATGCGACAAAATGTAAATTCTGGCGCTAAAAATCTTCAATTGGCGAATTTTCTTTCTCAATGACGCAATAACGGATCATCCGATATATAACACTACATGAAGACAATACACAACGTGTCAATATCGATTTACACCTCGGGGCATAATTTAAAACTTCGCCGAGTCACTAGAGCGTTCCTCCACGCAAGAACGATTATTAGTCAATCTGATTCGCCAAATTTAGCCCCGCCTACTTACACGAAAGCAAATGAAACTAAGCTGCGTGCTTCGTCTAATGCACCACCTTTTTTATGATGCAAAAAACGCGAGATAAATTTACATGTTATTTTAATGACAATCCGATTCGCAGAAGTAATTGAGACCGAGAAAATGCCGGAAATAATGACACGTCAAAGCGCTATCAAAAGATACATTTTTGCACAAGCATTGTTAAATAAATCTATGCGTTTGTAAATTTCAGTCGCGGTCGTATAATTTCAATCGGAGAATTTTTGAGATACAAATGAACTAAAGCAGTTCTTTTACCTGCCCAGCGTAAAGCATTGATACACTGGAGATAATTTTTAAAAGCTCAACCCCAGAGCTTCAAAACAAAGTGCTAATAATACCTGTAGGTGGTATTTTCTCTATACATTAGTATGTATGACAGGTAATAGAAATTTAGTTATATATATAATGAAACTTAAGCATTTTAAAAAGCTTTTCAAAAGTTATAAAATAATATAAAACAACACTGTTTTTGATAAATGACCTAAATTAATTTTGAAATAAAAAGTTAAAAGAATAAAGAGATAAATGTTCATGATTTAAAAACATCTATTTAGTGAAAATGACCATTAAAGGGAGATAATTAAAAATGGCAAACTATATAAAGGGATAATTTTATAGATTGAGCAATTACTTTGTTTAGAAAATGTTCTTGAAAATGGTTGAGAAGATTAAAAACTATTTTTGATTTAATGTGATATTAGGATAGACTGGTTACTGTAAAGAATCAAATGAAAAAGAGATTGAAAAAGAAAATGGTATGTCGCCCATCACAGACTATTGGCTCCAACTTGAGAGCCACTGGCGCAAACTTTTCCTGATTGGAGAATTTGTTGGCGCAAAGTGAAATTGACCCAGAGGAAACCCTGTTGGAGTCAGGTGTTGAGTGGCTGCCATGCATTTTTGTCAGTTTGTCATTAAACCTTCAATATTTAAGGATCTTTAAATTTGTTCTTTTATGTATTTCCAAGCCTTTTTGATATGTTTTGGCAGTGGTTGTTGATTCTTGTGACAAGGTTTTTTATTTTTTTCTTCGAATCGCTCCTCGCCCACACCAAAAATAGGTGAAATTCAAAGAAAAATATTTTTATTTTTATTTCGCTCGCCCCGCTCCTAAATTTTTTTGAAAAAATCCAATGACCAAGAAATTAATTTGGTGTGGCCTTACTGACATATCTGAATCATGAAAATATATCAAAATATGTTTACCATGTATTGTAATAGAGATAAAAACATTTTTTGATAATTCATGTTGATATAAACCAGTACGATATCATCTACATCTGAGCAGGTTATTTTGCCTGGTGAACATCTATAGTAAAAATGCGTGATTGTCTTCAGTAGCTCTAAATTAGAGCTTTGCCAGTAAAAACTTTATAAAACTATAATAAAAAAGTCGAAGTTAAAAAGGGGCACAACTCTGTCAAAATTTAAATCAGAGTTATGGGGATTGTTTCTCCTGGTGTAGACTTATATAGTAAAAAACTATTCTAAGTTTCAAGATCAATAGCTTTGATATTAACAAAGGTATTTGACTTTATTAAAAACTTTAACCAACGGCGATGCCAGGGCAAGTGCAATAACTCTACTTTTTCTTCGAAAAGTTGAGCTAAAAATGAAGAAACACTTACTAAAACGAGATTAGATTCTACCTGAACTGATAGTAATTCATACAGTGTCAGTGAAGACAAAAGAAAAGACAAGAGACCAAAAATGATGACCGAGTAAACAAACTCATCCAAGACTAATCCAACTAACTGTACGCGAGTTGCGATATTGTGATAATTTTTGCACAGGTCAATGTCCCTCCTCCACGTACAACATAGGAAGAACCTTTTCTGTGGTGAACCTTCCGCAACAATTGTAAGCAGTGATTTTTAAATCACATTTTAACTATTAAAAAACAAAAATATTAGTGAAATTTTAAGATACCTGGAAAGAATATCCATTTTTTCCTTCCATTCAACTGACGTTTATGTGAATAAACGGCAAAACACAAGTTTGTCACTGTTTTAAACAATGCACATTAAAGTTCACACACATTTTACATGGCTCCGATTCGTGTCATGTGATCGATACCGACCAGCCACACTGTCAGTTGTACTGAGTGTAATGGCGGACATGTAAATACAGCGAGGCAGCCAAATGAAACAAAGTCTACACCAGGAAATATATAGTGTGTACGCTTTATTGAAGTGTTTTACTGTTATGTTAGCCTTACTCATTTGACTTATCGAGATGAATTATTTTATAGTTGTCATCCCTCTAAGCCTTACCCGTATCTGCATTTTACTGTTAGGAAAACGAAGACATTAAAAAATCAAAAGAAATCACAATATACTAGTCAAACTTACTTGCTTTAATAAATTAAACATTAACATTCGTGTAGAAACTTCAAATGGGTTAAATTTAATCCATATTTTTAAATCAGACACTTAAATCTTTGAAAATATGATGTGACAAGTGCGAGGAGATAATTATCTACCGGTCCCTGACACCGGTTCAATAAACAGCAAGCAAACTGCTGATGACACTAAATTGCAGAAACAAAAAGCAAAATATACATTCATAAAATGTCAGCAAGGCAAGTTTATGCTTTAATGTCAACATAAATTCATTATAAGAGATGTAATCATTACAAATACCTTGTACATTTCCGGTAACCAGACTCCTAACCTGCTTTCTAGCCGTCCGGTTACTGTACGGCTAGCAAATCCTAAGGGGATTTTCTAGCCGTTCAGTAATTGAGTTCTTAATGAATAAGTAATGACTTTATATAGTTTTAACTGTTATTGACTTAAGATATCAATATTTATCTGTAAACAAAATATTGTGTGAATACATACCAAAGTATATTTTTCTTCGTCTCGAATAGATTACTGATTTTTCATTTGATAAAACGAATGTGTTAATATTCTATTTTTAGAAATGATAACACACTGATCGCCAAACTTCCATGTTATTTTGTAATAAGAGATTTTTTTCTAACGACTTAAACTTTAATTGTTAAAACACAAATTTGTAGATATTTTTTTGATGAATGGAAAGCTTGTAAAACAAGCAATTCATTGATTAATTTTGACCGTTATTTTGAAATAAAATGGATTAATTAATAACGCTTAACTACTGTTTTTCTAAAAGTTTTGAACATCACACTGCCGCTATTGAAATTAAATGTCATTTAATAAACAGTTATTCATTAAAAAATATTTGAATACTAATATATGAAAATTGTAAGTATTTCAAAACTGTTTTAATTTTGAAAATCCAGTGAAAATGTTGTTAAAAGTTAAAAATTCTGATCCAGTAAAGATATTGTTTTGCAACAGATTTTAAAGAGTGACGTCACGGCGATCTTGCCATTATTTTTCGTTTTATTGGCTGAATAATGCAGTGATATATTCGAGACGATAAAGAGTAAATCTTTAGTATGTTCACACAAAATTTTGTTAGCAGAGAAGTATCGATACCTTCTGTAAATAACAGGTATAATTACGTATTCATTAGAAAATCTATTACCGGATGGCTAGACGTAGGCTAGGCGTCTGGTTACCGGACGGCTAGACACTTCCTTTGACTTAAGGAGAGGAATTCTGCCCTATTGATCAGGGGGGCTGACGAGATTAACTGATATAAAGACAGTGTACAATATTAGCGATCGTTTTTGCCAGAAGATAAGGATTTAGTCAAGTCCTTACTTTCTCACAATGGAAATACTATTCTACGACCTCAGCAACAATTTTTTTGCAAAAATAATCTGTTTACCTTGAAAAATGTGAATAATTTCACACCTTCGGTATCGAGCCACGGAAGCGGCAGTGTAGAATAAAAGATAAAATTTCAAAAATAAAGTAAACTTTTTGGATATTTTTGCTACATCTTAAATACAACAATGTTTAATGATAATCTGCAACTTTTTTATTCATTTTCTTTGTTTAAAACTTGAAAAATGGATAATCTAAACACTACCGCCTCATAGCGTAATGGCCGATACCCCCTCACCATAAAACCGGGAACGGGCGTTTATTTGTGGCTAATACCAGAAAACAGGATTTATCCTATCATGTTGATATCGAGAATCACGAAAATATTTCAGAGTCAGTTCTGACATCAAATTATTTCGACTAATCCAAGACCACTGAGGCAGAAAAATGAACCAATGCAAATGAGGCTGAAAAAGTCACTTGCATCGGTTGCATCAATAGTCGCCACGGCCACGGTATGTACATTTTAGATTTGACAGGTGTCCCTTCCCCACCCACTTTCGTTTTGCTTAATATTCAGGTAATTCGGCCTGTTATTACATGAATACCAGACTGCAGATCTTGTAAATTTCTGGACAAACCTTTAATTCATTTTCAGATTTATCAGGTACGTTTCTCTGACGGACTTCAGACATCTGTACTGCCTGTAATTTGTAAATTTATTTTGTGTTTATGTTGATTAGTTGCAAGTGACTTTGGTCTCGTCGCGTCTCGTTTTCAGCGAGAAAACAAAATCCTTGGAAAATGGCGACCAGTGGAGTTTCGTGGGTTGTCAGGCAGACTTTTAACAAGTTTGCACATCCGCAAAGGTCACATTTCCTTGTAAAGAATGTTCAGGTATGCAAACTCTGTTTATTTTACCATTAATCATAAATTTTAGAAAACAGAAAAGCAGTATGTCCGATTTATTTCCTGTTTAAAAGTTTGGAAGAAGTTATTTCTTGTGAAAATCATAGCGTGTTGTTTTTACGGTATTGTAACAGGAGCATTAGATAGAGTTATGTTAGGAAAATCATAAAAATAGTATTCCATATATATGTCATAAATTGCATAAAAACCTAAAATTTATCCTAGGTAAGCTATTTATCCAGGGTTGCTCCAGGACATTTCAGACAAGCTCAGCGTTGTTTTTTTTGTTGTTTTTTTTTTAAAAAGATTTCAGGGCCCGTAAGGAGCGTCATGACCACAAAAATTTGGGGAAAATATGCACTAAAAAGGAAATGATTTACTGGCCTCTTAACTCATACCGTCATGGCGATAGATTTCATTAGGACTGAGGTTTCGAGAGATATTGCCCCACTGATCTTTTTTTGAATGTATATTTTGTGTTTTGTTTCTGCAGTTTATTGCCATTGACGGTCCGCTGTGTATAAAATCTGATGCCTGGGTAGATATCTCCTCGCACCTGTTCACAGATTTAAAGTCACTTATGTAAAATTATATATTATATTCAACTCATTTGAAGTTTCTACTTGAATATTAGTGTTTTAAGTTATTGGAGCAAGTAAGTCTGACCTGTATTTTATGACATTTTTGGATTTTTGAATTTCTTCATTTTCCTAACAGTAAAATGCAAATACCGGTAAGGATTGAAGGGATATAAACCATAAAATATCAGATCATAAAATAAGCTATTCCATTCATCTGAAGGAGTAAGGCTAATCCTGGGTATACTGATTACCATGAGTCCACAGGCACGGTACAAGGGCTGTTCAAAAATAACATATACTTTTACCAGTATCCGACAAATCAATTGCCCAGAGCCCGCAGGCTACCAGAAATTTTCATCGGGGTACCAAAAAATCCAGACGTAAGCCTGTCGGGCAACCATAAATTTAAAGCATCAGTAGCCCGGTCATTGCATGTTTTACAGAATCAACATCTGTAGTTTACTCGATTATAGCTTGCAAATGGCTATTTTGACACTGCTTTTGTGATTCCCCCGCCTAGATCAGGTTTAATAATGCGAAAAACATTGCCACGAAATAGATAACTGATGTATATTTTTCATGTAATACCTGGCATTGCCTTTTAATTCAGTCCGTGAAACATGATTTTCATCTTTATTGACGATAACGGGTAAATATCTCGCCTAGATTTGTTTTTATTTACTTCAGTCAACGATGGCATATGTCATCAGGTATAAAGGCGGAGCTTAAATAATTTTGCCGATAAAATATGTCACACATTCTACACCCAAAGCTGTCATTAGTTTATCGAGGCAAAGATCGAGAGGCACGTGGCAGTGTTTGAATACACTATTGGTTTATTACATGTCGCTCGGCAATTAAGGGATGGTGGGAATAGTAAATGATGTTGAATTGAACATTCGGAGAGTTCTTTAGACAAATTAATACAAACAGAATTGTGGTCGGCGGGTTTAACATTTTAGGCCCGATAAAAAAAATGCAGTTTGAATCGGCCCAAATGCCATTTGAACCATCCATTTTGGCTGGCAGCCGGTTCTTACTGACAACCTGTATTATACTAGGTATAGAGTGTAGATCTTCATATTGACAGAAACTTGTAAGCAGTTGTATTCTTAAAATATTTAAGTGAAATGTTTCTTTTATCTGATGTTGCATTATCTTCAACTTGTACATCTATAGTATGAATCAGGGGTGTGGAAATCCCAATATTTTTCGCTTGTCCACGGGCAAATGAGACTTAAAAATCTACTTGTCCGCAGTCAAAACTTACTTGCCTGGATTTTCAACACTTTAGCATGCAAATAATTCTTTATTTTGGACAATAATCTACAAGTAGTAACAAAAGTGAACATAACAAAGTGTAATACTGTAGCTGTTTCAAAAAATAAGCTTTCGACTCTTTAGCTTGTGTTCGTCCACGAGGTCGTCGAACATTCAACAGAAATACCTAAAGACTGCTCATCATGCCATGTGAACCCATGTGAGAAAGCATGACACTTTCTGACTGTTAGAAATACAAACATGAAACTTCCTGACTCGTGCTAGTGAGCTCTTTGTGCTTTGACTGTTTACTTCAATTTTTGTTGGCAAACGAAGTTGTAACCGTTGAACGAATTTGTCCAAAACATTTGTGATAATTGTTTACATTTCCGGTTTCTATTTGACGAGTTACCATGTGCAAAAAACACACGAGATCGTGACAGGGAACCATTCAGAATGCAGAGAAAGAGCTGCTTAATTTAGACACAGTATGGTTTTCCCAAAACTGGAGAAATCGAGAGGCCCTACTTGGCGGGTGAAACATCCGTTTCGTACATCAAATTCTTTTATAAACTCCATAAACTTGAAGTACTGTTCAGCGTTCCTAAATTGTTCTTTCCTTTTTTCATTTCAAACCAGAAAATTTGTGCTTGTCCATGGACAAACGGAATGCGAAAACTCACTTGTCCGCCATCAAAAAGTCCCGAGTCCGACAAGTCGGACATAAGAATTCCACACCCCTGTAAAGAGAATGAAATATTGACCATTTTTTTCTGTTTTCCAACATTATTAACCAAGGGGTCTATAACAATATTTGGACAATGTCATCATCAAAATAAACATTTATTGTCATTCATATATATGTAGATGATAGGAATGTGTCTGCGGAACTGGAAACAAACACACAGGTTTATTTTGATGTTTTTAAATTTATTAACCAAACATTGTTACAGACCCCTTTGACTCTCGCATCTCAGTAAGTCGGGTTCGAATAGAGCAAGTTTATACTTTCAGGGTTTAAATTTCTGGGCAACTACAAAAAAATGCTGGGCTAACAGAAAAATATTCTTATTATTGAAGGTTTAATGACAGACTGCCCCAAAAATACATGGCAGCCACTCAACACCTGACTCCAATATATATTTTTATGTTTCAGCAGGCAGATACAAAAAAATCTGGCAACCATATTTCTAAGCATTTCATCCTTCTATCAGGCCTGCTTCTATAGCAGAGACTGATATTCGGCCACTTTCAGAACAATGTTCTTTTTCCCCAATTTTATGACAGAGAAATTTATTGTATGAGTAGTGCATGAAAGGTTCAAGAAAATAACATAATGATTGTTCCTTTAACCTTTTATCATGGACAATTCAAGTACTCTGTGTGATTCTTTAGAAGTTCATGAACTGTTCATGAACACTTTTAAGGACAGTTCATGTCCAAAAATTCATGAACACAAATCAAGAACTGTTGAAGGTTAGTTCATGAACACTTCTTTAATGGTTTGAAGTGTTCATGATTTCAAGGACTGCATTTCACAGGGGTTGGTGTCAGGTTTAAACAGCTTTGTTTACTTTGCATAATTCAAAACAGTTGCTTAATGGCTTTTAGTGTTATATCATCTTTTATCATAATCAGAACTTAATTGTTTCTTACTTGATAAGCAGTTTATCACTGAAATGTGCAAATAAGCCTGTCAGAGAAATAGATTAATTCAGACATTTCTCAAAGAAATTGAAAACAAACCGGTGTTAGGAGGTGTGTAAAATATTTGATTTCTCCTTGGATCAAAATTGACAAAACATGTGTTCACATTTAGGCCTATAATGGGGAAATAATATACAGTCAGTACTGCTCAAAGATAACTGTATTATTTAGCTTATACTAATTTGTTTTAGCTCAATTGTAATGAAAGCTTCAAGCTTATTGTAACCAATCTCAAGTTGGCTTCCTGGAAAATACTGTACTGGTGTCATATGAGAAGTCATGGTCGGGACCCCAGTGGGGCTGGAACCCACGACCCCTGGATTGAGCGGCCGACACCTTATCCACTAGCCCACCGCCTTCCATTCAAGTTTTTGGTATATTAATAACATATATGAAATATAAACAAGCAAAATATGAATGTCTTTTCAGCTGTGTGTGAACAGTGCCACATACTGTCACGATCTATAAGGTTAATCAATGTTATTCAATGATATTTTTAAGTTTGTGTCCTACTCCCTTACGGTTTGATGGTAGAGCTGCAAATCTTTTAAAGACCAGTATCCTCAAAAATGCATCATCTTATGATAAAGCAAAAATAAAAAATATAAAGCACAAGACATGGTGTATTAGTATTACTTACAAATTGAATGAGGTACATTAGGAAGAGAGGGGGCCAAGAACACTACCCTACAGGTGGGACATTTGTCATATCTTCATTTTGGGTATGGATGTATTCTTGTTTTCCTGTATGGAAAGGTCTATAATTATTTGTTTGCATACCAAGTTATTTTTCAAACATTTGAATTAAGTTAAGCTCGTAACTTGTGAGAATTGTGGTAAAAAAAGTGATAAATTATGTGATTTCTGCTGGTAGTACAGACAGTAATTTCCTAACTATTCTGTTATTGGTTAGAGGTTTAAACTCACACTTGCTGACTGATGGTTTGTTGTAATCATTGAGAGTATGAATTTGACTGAATAACAATATTGCCTACCTGGTATATACAGTTCACAGTTATATAGTCCAGTGATTAGCAGCAACAGGCAGGGATCATTATATACTGTTCTACCCCTGCTGGTAGATAATTGCCAGACTGTGTTCAGAACACATAGAAATTGTCAGATTCACAGGCTAGATGCTGAAGTCTTGGCAGGATTTCTGGCAGAATCAATCATTATAACAAAATAATAGCTACTTCTCTCCATTTCTTTACTACAAATTGAATTGTTTTCTTAGCATGATATATCATCTTCTGCACTAGCAGCATTACTCCCACTTTCTTGGACTTGTCTGTAGTACATGTACTCAACGCTTCCTTTTTAGTTTTTTTTATGTTGTTTTGTTTTGTTCTTGAATAATAAGGAAAACTTGTTAAAAGTTACAGAGGTAATATAATATACATTCATGATGCAGATTGTATAATATTGTAAACTATAATTTACCCATTATTATGCTTTTGATGTATTAGCTGCTGGTAAGTAGGTTATCAGGGTTTTTTCTGCCAGTCTCACTGGCCAAGATCAACCCCATTCCCTTATGCACTTAGTATTGTTATTTTCATGGCCCATTTTGAAATACAGTTAAAAAAGTTGTAACTTATGAAAACATTTTACTGCAAAAGTCTGCTCAAATAACCACATACATTTAAGAAAAAAGAAATTACAAAAAATTCAATACATGAGGTATCTTACCGTAAACATCCCTGTTACCATGGTCACATATAGCTTAAAAAAAAAGATATGTAAAGCGTTTGATAATCTGCACATAGATTAACCCACTATAGCTCATAAAGAAATTGGCACTGGTCATTAAAAAAGTTATTCCATGGAAACCTTTAGGTGGGGGGGGGGGGGGGAAGCAGATTTCTTTTCATACTAAAATTGTAAGAATTGTTAAATGTTTTAGATGGTGCGGATCCTAAGTCAACCTCAGATATTTGTACAATGGTAAGTTTGTGTTCTATTCCTGTCCCTGCTAAACTGCTATTATAAATTATAAATATAAGTTTATTAGATCTGAAAATACCCTGGCCTGGTCAAGGACTGCACCCTTAATTTATTTTGAAAATATTCCTGTGATCTGTATCACAATACACCAGTCCCAGTGTGACAGCCTTAGGTCTAATATTTCTAGACAAGAACAAACTTGACCAAAGTTTCTTTGAAGGGAAAGGAAACTAGATTTTATGCATGGAAACAACAGTTTATTCAGCTTAACCTATCATGGGATTAGGTATTTCTACTTTATGAACTATTGAAAGGTTCTCGTCTTTTAGTCTGAAATTCTCTCAGATCTCTCATTTACTAAATTAAAGTTTCATTTAGGGATTCTCTCTTTTTCTATCGTATGTCCCAGATATCAGAAAGCAATAGACATTTCCCAGTGTGCTGAACATGAAACACTAACACTCTATGACAAGTCTTTGTACAGAATTATAGCCTTTGACAGATAGTTCAGTGCAAAATCTGAGTTAATGAATAAAATAATTGTTGCCTTGGAAATTCGTGATCTAATTGCATTGACAATCACAGCAGCTATCAGAATAAAAGCAGAAAGTTAAGTCTCTGTCTTATTTAAATCAATACAATACAGGGTAGAACTCGGCATGATCACATGGGTCTGTCATCAAAGTACAATTACGTTGCTTTTTCAATGTAACCAATAACATTACATTTACTTTGTCAAAGTAATTATGATTACTATTACTTCTGTCAAACTCGTATGTGCAGAATTATTTACTGAAATAAATGAATAATAGAAAGAACAAACAAAATAGTGTAAATACATTGATATACAAACAAAGCTGATTTTTATGTAATAGAATAGAGTTTATGAAGTGAATTCTTCTTGAAAAAGAAACCGATAGGTAGAATTCTCTTCATGGACTGTATCTGACATAGTGTGAAATCTACGTTTGACCAATCAGAGTTGCAGAGTCAGTCGTGTCGGATTCCTGCCTACCTTTGACTAACAAAAATGTGTCGGCTTCCTTTGAAATACGATGAAGGGGTGGTCATTCGAACGCATGTGCATTCAGTCGACAAGGTGTAGAGCTGTTCTTAATTATTGCCACAGTCACATTGGTCTTAAGGAATAAGAAGCCACATTTTTAGCTCATCTGATTTTTTAAAAAAAAATGATGAGTTATTGTCATCTCTTGATCGGTGTTGGCATTGGCGTTGCCTGGTTAAGTAACTATCAAAGCTATTGCTTTGAAACTTGCAGCACTTGTTCACCATCATAAGCTGACCCTGTACAGCAAGAAACATAACTCCATCCTGCTTTTTGCAAGAATTATGGCCACTTTTGGAATTAGAAGATCAGATTTCTTGGTTAAGTTTTGTGTTTAGGTCAATTTTTCTCCTAAACTATCGAAGCTATTGCTTTGAAACTTGCAACAGTTGTTTACCATCATAAGCTGACTCAGTACAGCAAGAAACATAACTCCATCATGCTTTTTGCAAGAATTATGGCCCGTTTTGGACTTAGAAAATCATGGGTAGGACAATATTTCTATTATACAGAGACAAAAAAATCAGATTAGCATCTGTACCTGCAAGGCGGTGCTCTTGTTTTAAAAACAACTCACTCTGATTGGTCAAAAATGTAGGTTGCACACTATAATAAGAATAAAAAAAAAATTGCAGGTCTTTGACACAGACATAGATGGAGAAATGTTTCTACATATTATCACCATGTCCAATTTTAAGCAACTTAGTACATAACTCCATCAAGGATTTTGGCAGAATTATGGTCCCTTTTAACTTAAACATCTTTATTAAGTTTTTACCAATTCATATTTTGTGTAAACTGTTTGATATAATTATGGTTTTGAAACTATTATCACTTGTTTATTATAACAGTCTCTATCTGTAGGCAAAAGTACTTAACTCCTGTCAACTATTTTGGCTGAATTATGGCCCTTTTTGTACTTGGAAATTGGTACAATTTTCGTAGAATTCCATGTTTTATCAGAACTGTTTGACATATGGCTTTGAAACTTTGAGCACTTGCTTATCATCATGATTGCCATCTGTAGGCAAGAGTACATAACTCTGTTAACTATTTTGGCTGATTTATGGCCCTTTTTGAACCTGGAAATTTGTAAGTCTGGTTTAAATATTTAGTTATCAAATTAGCATGGTCAGTGTTTGATTTCAACAGCAGTTAAAATATTTTTACTATGGTAAAATAATTAACTTTGTGGGGACAGGTAGTCTGCAGTGGTCAGTCAATGGAGAGTGGTTGAAATTGGTGACCACTCAATACTTCTATCATGCTAGTGTTTTGAATGTCTTTTTACTCTTTTGGCCCTTGCATATGATTTCTTCTTATATTATGAACATATATTATGACATCTTGTTTTAGTTAATGCATGTCCAGAAGAAATATAAGAGAGTAGCACCTTACAGCTTGAAATGCTTAGCAATGTATAGATCTTCTAAATAAGACACTTGGAACTATAATTCTACATTTGAGCTGTGCCATGAGAAAACCAACATAGTGGGTTTGTGACCAGCATGGATCCAGACCGGCCTGTGCATCCGCGCAGTCTGGTCAGGATCCATGCTGTTTGCTAACAGGTTCTCTAATTGCAATAGGCTTTGAAAGTGAACAGCATGGATCCTGACCAGACTGCACGGATGCGCAGGCTGGTCTGGATCCATGCTGGTCGCAAACCCACTATGTTGATTTTCTCATGGCGCGGCTCATTTGTTTCTTCCGAACAAAATATTAATTGCTATATCTGTTAGAAGCAACTGGTTGTATATTGATCTGTCAAGATTTAGTGAATATGCTCTTTTTAATAGGGTGATTAGTTTGCAGGGAATCTGGTTTATTGGTTTCTTCAGCATTAATTCTAGATCTTACTGGCATGCATTATATATTGGTTGCATTCTTGAACTATTGACGTATGTAGTAGTCCTTTTACATTTTTTTTACTATGTATAATAATGTTTGAGAATTTGAGTATGATTGTGTTAGTTATTGTGTTTAAAAAATCTACATTTTTATATCCCAGGAACAAAGTATATACGGGTTATATTGGAGTCATGTGTGTTGGTCAATCTGTCTGTCTGTCTGTCTACAATTCGTGTCTACTGGATATCTCATAACTGCTGGAAAGATTTTCATAAAACTTGCATCATATTAACCTTATCAAGAGGATATGCAGAGGGCACAACCTAATGTCACTAGGTCCAAGGTCAAGGTCATGCTTGGAGTTAGCAGCGGTATAGGTTAACTTTGTGTCATATTGCCTAAATTCATGAGATTTTTTTTTCATAAAATTAATGTCATTTGTTTACTGCACTAAGATGACATGCAGAGTGCACAACCAAGATTTCTAGGTTCAAGGTCAAGGTCATACTTTGAGGTCAAAAGTCAAATAGCTTAACTTCGTGTTAGCGCTATCTTCTATATGATTATCATAAAAACTAGTATAAAGTATTAAATACTTCATCAAGATGATGCACACAAGCAAGCAAACGAGGTCACTAGGTCAGTCTCCCAGGAACCTTTGAAAAAAGCTGGCACAAATGTTCACTGAGTGCTGTAAGATGACACAGACACTTGGGGTTCGGACCCCCGTCCATCCCGCTCTCCGCTGCCCCTGGTTAAGTTTAGCCAATAATTTTTAGCATTTTACCATGTATTGAGCATAGGCGAAGATCATAAAACGCATTTTGTAACATTTCAGTGTGTTTTTAAAAAATGTATCTTTTACCATCAATGCTCTCAATACCTGGAGATTTGAAACATCGCACGGACACTATGGAAACTATAGCCAATTAAACTTTTAAATTAACCGCTACCAATGAATCACTGGTATCAATCGACATGTCTGTTACCATTCTGTCAAATGACACCGGTCTTGACAACTGTCATTTGTTTTCCGACAGGAAATCAATAAATATCATAAATCAGTCAGTCTAAATTTTTATGGAACACTTCCTTGCGAATTGATCCCTGCTTTGTACTGTGCATATCGTTGCCAGACTGTTACGATTACATTATACCGGATTATCGCTACAGCACGTGTTACTCGAGGTTTGTTTACATAGCGGAACTGTTTGTTTGCACCTTGGACAGATATTTTTATCGAAGCGTATAATTTTGGTACCCGATTTATGACATGCGCTACACAAAGGGTCCAGCACAAGCAAGTGTTCCCATTGTTCGTGCGATGTTTCAAATCTTGTGGTATTGAGAGCATTGATGGTAAAAAATACATTTTTTAAAACACGCTGAAATGTTATAAAATGCGTTTTATAATCGTCGCCTATGCTCAATACATGGTAAAATGCTAAAAATTATTGGCTAAAATTAACCAGGGGCGGAGGAGAGTGGGGTGGATGGGGGTCCGAACCCCAAGTGTCTGTGTAAGATGATAGATCCTCTGCTTGTAGTAAGAAAACAGTTAACATAATAAAGCTTTCATATTAATATCTTAATATTCAATTGTCCAATTTTTTAAATGTCAAGAAATTATCAAACTGAAAAATGACCATTTGAAGGACCATCCATCTGTCTGAGTACTTTTTAGCTCACCTGAGCAATGCTCAGGTGAGATTTTCTGATCGCTCGATGTCCGTCGTCCGTCGTCTGTCGTCTGGCGTCTGGCGTCTGTCGTCCGTCGTCTGTCAACATTTAGCTTGTGTATGCGATAGAGGCTGTATTTTTCAATTAATCTTCATGAATATTGGTCAGAATGATAACCTTGATGAAATCTAGGCCGAGTTCGAAAATGGGTCATCTCGGGTCAAAAACTAGGTCACTAGGTCAAATCAAAGAAAAACCTTGTGAATGCGATAGAGACTGTATTTTTCATTTCTTCTTCATGAATATTGGTCAGAATGATAACTTTGATGAAATCTAGGCCGAGTTCGAAATGGGTCATCTCGGGTCAAAAAACTAGGTCACTAGGTCAAATCAAGAAAAACCTTGTGTATGCGATAGAGGTGGTATTTTTCAATTAATCTTCATGAATATTGGTCAGAATGATAACCTTGATAAAATCTAAGCCGAGTTCGAAAATGGGTCATCTCGGGTCAAAAACTAGGTCACTAGGTCAAATCAAAGAAAAACCTTGTGTATGCAATAGAGGCTGTATTTTTCAATTTTTCTTCATGAATATTGGTCAGAATGATAACTTTGATGAAATCTAGGCCGAGTTCGAAAATGGGTCATCTCAGGTCAAAAACTAGGTCACTAGGTCAAATCAAAGAAAAACCTTGTGTATGCGATAGAGGCTGTATTTTTCAATTGATCTTCATGAATTTTGGTCAGAATGATTGCCTTGATGAAATCTAGGTCGAGTTCGAAAATGGGTCATCTCGGGTCAAAAACTAGGTCACTAGGTCAAATCAAAGAAAACCTTGTGTATGCGATAGAGGCAGTATTTTCAGTTGATCTTCATGAATTTTGGTCAGAATGATAACCTTGATGAAATCTAGGCCGAGTTCGAAAATGGGTCATCTGGGGTCAAAAACTAGGTCACTAGGTCATATCACGTAAAACCTTGTGTATGCGATAGAGGCTGTATTTTTCAATTGATCTTCATGAATTTTGGTCAGAATGATTACCTTGATGAAATTTAGACCAAGTTCGAAAATGGGTCATCTGGGGTCAAAAACTAGGTCACTAGGTCAAATCAAAGAAAAAACCTTGTGTATGCGATAGAGGCTGTATTTTTCAACTGATCTTCATGAAATTTAGCCAGAATGATTACCTTGATAAAATCTAGGCTGATTTCGAAATGGGTCATCTGGGGTCAAAAACTAGGTCACTAGGTCAAATCAAAGAAAAACCTTGTGTATGCAATAGAGGCTGTATTTTTCAACTGATCTTCATGAAATTTAGCCAGAATGATTACCTTGATAAAATCTAGGCTGATTTCGAAAATGGGTCATCTGGGGTCAAAAACTAGGTCACTAGGTCAAATCGAAGAAAAACATTGTGTATGCAATAGAGGATGTATTTTTAGCTCGACTATTCGAAGAATAGTCTAGCTATTCTACTCACCCTGGCGTCGGCGTCGGCGTCACACCTTGGTTAAGTTTTTGCATGCAAGTACATACAGCTATCATTTAAAGGCATATAGCTTTGAAACTTATTTATTCTTTTTCTAGGTCAATTACCAACCTCACTGGGTCAAGTTCCATAACTCTAACATGTATTTTGAGCAAATTATGCCCCCTTTTGGACTTAGAAAATTCTGGTTAAAGTTTTACATGCAAGTTACTATCTCCAAAACTAATGCAGATATTGAATGAAACTTCACATGTGTCTTCGGGGTTATAAAACTAGTTGATAGCACCAAGTCCCATAACTCTGACCTTCATTTTGGCCAAATTATGCCCCTTTTGGACTTAGAAAATTCTGGTTAAAGTTTTGCGTGCAAGTACATACAGCTATTACTAAAAGGCATATAGATTTGAAACTTATTTTTCTTTTTCTAGATCAATTACCTACCTCACTGGGTCAAGTCCCATAACTCTGGCATGTATTTTGGCCAAATTATGCCCCTTTTGGACTTAGAAAATTCTGGTTAAAGTTTTGCGTGCAAGTACATACAGCTATTACTAAAAAGGCATATAGATTTGGAACTTATTTATTCTTTTTCTAGATCAATTACCTACCTCACTGGGTCAAGTTCCATAACTCTTAACATGTATTTTGAGCAAATTATGCCCCCTTTTGGAATTAGAAAATTCTGGTTAAAGTTTTACATGCAACTTACTATCCCCAAAACTAATGCAGATATTGAATTGAAACTTAACATGTTTCTTCGGGGTTATAAAACTAGTTGATAGCATCAAGTCCCATAAACTCTGATATGTCCCTTTTGAACTTAAAACTCTTTTGATATTTAACATTTTGGGTAATAATTTCCAGCTTCTGTGACAATATTTCGAATAGTCGAGCTTGGCTGTCTTATGGACAGCTTTTGTTCAATTGATCTTCATGAAATTTGATCAGAGTGATTGCCTTGATGAAAACTAGGTCGGTTTTGAATATGGGTTATCTGAGGTCAAAAACTAGGTCACTAGGTCAAATTAAAGAAAAATCTTGTGTATACAATAGAGACTGTTTTTTTCAGTTGATATTTATGAAATTTGGTCAGGTTGATTGCCTTAATGAAATCTAGGTCGAATTTGAATATGGATCATCTGAGGTCAAAAACTAGGTCACTTGGTCAAATCAAAGAAAAAACTTCTGTATGTGATAGAGGCTGTATTTTTCAGTTGATCTTCATGAATTTTGGTCAGAATGATTGCCTTGATAAAATCTAGGTCGAGTTTGAACATGGGTCATCTAGGGTCAAAAACTAGGTCATATCTAAGAAAATGCTTGTTTTGTCGCAAGAAACCAATTTTTTGGTCCAATCTTAATGAAAATTGGTCAGAATATTTGTTTCCATGAAATCACTAGGTCAAACATGTTTTACACTGTTATGGAGTGTTTCTTAGGTGAGCGACCTAGGGCCATCTTGGCCCTCTTGTTATTGGCTTATCATACTGGGCAGTGATATAAATATTATGTCATGAATTTAATACAGTGAAATGTGTGATGAATTTCTTACAGTGCTATTATATATTTATGTGATGGCTTTCATGCAATACAATATGATATTATATGATAAATTTCATACAGCACAAAGATAAAATACATTTTTACACTGCATTTAGGTGCATAACATTACCACAGGCAGGGGTATTAGACATTTGGTTATCAAAAGATTGATTAATTAATACAAGCACCCATGATTAATTAATACAAGCACCCATTTTCATCCCAAAACATGCCAAAATGAAAATATAGATTCTAACAAGTTGTTTGAATATTCTTTAATTATATGACATAAAGAGATTTTTATTTCAGAATGAATTTTTCATATTGGCTTGATATGGGATGAAAACTGTTTTTGGCCAGGATTTCGAGGAAAAATCAAGCTTGTAGATTAGGGCTGTCTTAGGCAGATGTATGGGCGGGCAAGCGGATGGATGGGATTATGAGTCTCGCATTAACCTTTTTGTTCATTCATTTTTCTCAACAACTACTTATCCAAACTTCAAAAAACTTGGTCAGAATATTACCCTAGTTGGTCCAAAGTGAGAATGGGGTCACTGGGCCAAAGGTCAAGGCTTGCTTGACACTCAGCATTAAAAGGGAAACTGGTTTCTCTTCCCTCATACCCTCGTGGGCAGATGGATTCCATCAGGAATGAGGTGTTGAGAGTGATTAACCTTTAGTCTGCTGGCGGCAACTGGTTTTGCCTTTGTGACCAATGCAGACCAAGATCAGCCTGCACATCTATGCAGGCTGATCGTGGTATGCACTGTTCGCTATTCAGTCAGTAAATTTTCAGTGACACCCCTTTGAATGATAAGTGGTACTGCCAAAATTGAATGATGGACCAGTCCATTTTAGAAATTTAGCAGGGTAAAGGTTAATATAAGTTGTAGAACTTCCTTCACAATCGACCTAAAATAAATTATGCATAAACTATAAACTAAAGGTCAAGGTAACAGGGACCTGAACATTGAAAATGGTTTCCGCTCAATATCTGGACAAGTATTTCACCTAGGACCTTGAAACTTCATAGGTATGTTGGTCTTGAAGTGAACATGACCCCTATTGATTTCGGGGTCAAAGGTCAATGTCACAGGGATATAAACATTGAAAATGGTGTTTTTCTTACTTTGATATTTCATTTTCTACCTGTCCATTTCTTTTTTTCCTTTTTCCTTCAAGTTATTAATTTGGTGGTTATTTATTGTATGACTTTATTAGAACTTTAACTCATTATCACAAAATTTGGAAAACCCGGTCAAAACGCTGTCAGGCTTTAGCTGCTTGTTTTTTGTCTATCTGATCATGTATTTTCATTCTATATATAGGTAGGCTACTCCTGCCTGTGGACATTACATGCTGTGTTCAGTAAATTTATTCTGTGGGAAGAGATGATTTTCAGCTTGACTTGCTTCAAATTACAAGCATTGATTCCGAGCTTAGAATTTTGATGAAGACTAGGACTCTAATAGTTTTTGCATCACATAATGCTACTGGCTTGCATCATTCCTAAATCATTTATCAGAATTGATGGAAATTATTGTCACTTTTTTTGAAATGTCTGGCTATTTAATAATGTAATTCATCAAAGGAAGTGCTCTTAGAATACAATGAAAATAAGGAAATAAAACTTGTCAGACAAGTACAGACTTGGCTTGCAGAGATACACAGCCTGTACTTGTTATTTGTGAGAAATGGTGTGGTATTTTGGCCAAACGGGGAAGATCTTGATGTAAAGTCAGTCTTAGGAGAAAACTGCATTATTTGAAAGAAATTGCCTGAGGGGTAAGGGGCATAAATACAGGTCTTGCTATAGAAAGAAAAAAATCTGATGAAGATAATTGAGAAAAAATAACAAGCAGCACAATGCCATTTAGATTCATTGTACATCAGTAGGTGTTACTTTCATTCAAACAATATCATTGATATAAAAAATTTTGCATAAACATAATTTAGATCATAATTATGTTGACTTTCAATGAGTTAGCCTAAATATCCCTCTAGGCCTTTCATGATCCCTGCTAAATTTCTATAATGAACTTGACAGTCTTCCAATTTGGACAGTATCATGAGCTGTTAAAAGTGGTGCATACCAAAATACTGACTGAATAGTGAACAGTGCAGGTCATGATCAGACTGTACTGATGTGCAGCTGATCATGATCTGCACTGGTCGCAAAAGCAGAATTGCAATAGTGTTCCGCATGATAAGAGCTAGACATTATTGAAAACATACACTTGGAAACTACTATTGCAGCACAGGCAGTCTGCAAGCAAGCAGCATAGTGTCCTCATTAAAGACTGCTTGACAGTTGCCATAGTTCCAAAGCAGGTATTCTATTCAAATGGATAGACATTAAAGGCACTGACCTCCAGGTTTTGGCTAGAAAATTATCTTTCTTTCAAATTGAAGTTTGGTCATATTATGAACATAAGAACACAAGTTTTTGTTTCTATACTAATTTAAACATGCCAAATCAAGAAAAAAAGATGAGCACGTCGGGAATCGAACCCGGACCGCCGCGGCAGTAAAGAAGTTCTCCACTGTCATTACCAATACCGCTAAAGACGATTTAGTGTTCAGTGCACGTTAAATATAGATATTTATAATCGAGGCAATTTATCGTAAAAATTAGTAAAAAAACTAATTCTATGTGTTTAGAAAACATTTGTCTGTCAGAAACTAAGTTTCAAGGCTTTCAAAGGTGTAGGGGTGTAATAGCAAGTTTACAAAAGGCTTTGCTGGTATATTTTTAAAGATGACCGTGTTTTGCACTGTTTGAAATTTTAAACAACTTTTACATCCCTTTTTTTTAATTTTGTAAAAATTGTGGTTCCCCTTGCTCAAGTAGAGAAAATTTCAAGTGATTGCCGCTATATAAAATGTTTGCAGAAAAACCATTTTTACCATTAATTTTAATAAAAAAATTCATCAAATATTGTTTTAAAAACAATTATTAAACACAAAATAAAAAGGTGGATATCATTTTTATAGTGTTCCTCAAGTAACGGATTTAATGATACAAAAATTCTTATTTCAACGTTGAAAAAATAAGGTCGAATCCTTGTTTCTGTTTTGAATTTTGCTTATTCATTCAAAAATTACCTTGGGACGATGTAAAACCTACCTAATTTCTTCCATAATATGTATCTAAAAAATGGAAGAAAAACAGAGAACTTTTACCACATGTAACTCAATATTTTTACAGTTGTGTAAACTCTACCCCTTCTGTTTAAGTAGAAAATTCACTTTAAACAGCAAGAAACGCTTAGCAAATGTTTTTTTTTTCATTTTTGTACAAAAAATCTATCATAAGTCTTGAAAGAAGTAAAAATTACTAAAAAAAATCGAAATAAGGGGGAAAAAATTTGGGTCCCAGTAGGGCTTAAAACCTACGCCCCCTGAGAATTGCATTTAAGTGGGTTTTGGTAGGAATTGAATCTCTTCAAAAAGGAGGTACTTATTAACATCTACTACCTTAAGAAATACAGCATTAATTTCCAGATATCAAGAAAAAAAAAACTTATTTTTTTGTTTTCGAACGATCTAAAGGTCAGTGCCTGTTGATAAAATATGATAATTGACCTGTATAACATATACATGGAGATTTAAAAAAAGGCAAGCCCCTTTTAAAAGTATTAGGTAAATATCAAATGTTATGAATTGGTTAACAAGATTCTCCTACATTTTAATGAGCTATTTCACTTTCATGTTTTAGTGTTTATTTAGTCAATGTATTTATATCCATATTAATCTCTTTTTTTTCCAGAAACTCCCTCACATAAATGCTGCTGTCTGTCCATGTGCATCCTACTGTACAACAGTCCTCTTCAGAAATGGTAAGTACTGTTGACTGCTTCTTTGTGTTCTACACTGATAGGATTGATTGTAAATTGTCGGGAAACAAGGTTTCTGATCATAATGTGCATGGTTTTGTGGTATACATGTAAAAAGTTACAGATTTCTTTTTCTGTATCTTTTGAGTTGTAAAATACCAGACCTAACTTGAGCTATACATTATAAATGAAACAATAATTTGATTTTATCGCATTACACAGTATTTCAATAATGTTCAGTGATTGCAGGTTTATGATTAAACCATTTTACCAGCAGTTGTTTAGCTACAGGGCATACAGCGATTAAACTGTCTGTCTGTCCTTCAGATTTTATGATTTTTGCCTAATGACCCAATTTAGTTCAATACTCACATTCAACAATCCTTATAGCAAGACCTACAAATTAACCTATATACATTTATAAATGACCTTAAACCTTACATGACCTTCACCTTGAAACTTGAAAATAAACAAAAATAAACAACATTTTAGGTCCTACAGCCCACATAAATGACCCAATTTAGTTCATACTCACACCCAATAATCTTTATGGCAAGACCTACAAACTGACCTATATATAAATGACCTTATATGACCTTCTACTTCAAACTTAAAACCTTAAAGAAAACATTTTACAGTCCTACAGCCCACATTAATCACCCAATTTAGTTCATACTCACACTCGACAATCCTTGTGGCAAGACCCACAGAATAACCTATATATAGATGACCATGACTCTCTTTTGACTTTCACCTTCAAACTTAAAACCTTAATTAACACAGCCCAAATAAATGACACAATTTAGTTCAAACTCACACTCGACAAACCTTGTGGCAAGACCTACACATTGACTTATATATAGATGACCTTGACCTTCATATGGTCTTCACCTTTAAACTTAAAATCTCAAAAACATCTTTGTTCATGATTTTGCATTTTGAAAATGCATTTCTGTTTTCTTCCAAAAAAAAAAAATGGGGGGGGGGGGGGGGGGGGGGGGGTTTGTGGATCAATTAGAGTTGCCCTTGCCTGTCTGTCCGTCATGCATATCTCAGAAAGTAGTTGACCCAGATTCATCAAACCTCACTGGATCGTCATACAGCATGTGAAATTGTGCACCTGATGTTCTGTTTGCAATTTCACTCAGCTAGACCATAGTTATGGTTCTTGACTTAGTTAAAAACAAGAGTGCTTAAATGTTTGTAAAAAAAGAAACATTTCACATCTAGTTTTATAAGTATAATTGTATATAAATATAAAGGTCAGATCACTTTCATTAATTTAAACCTTTCATTATTATTATTATTTTCAGATATCAGTAAACCCAAATAAGAGTTTTCAAATTACTGGTAGCTTCCCTGTATACTATGTGCGTGTTATAAACTAGAAATTTTGAGATTCTCATTCTGCATTAAAGTTTTGACTTACCAACTTGAAATTTTAAGATAACTAACTCAAAAAATTGACATACATAACAAAAGTTCCATCACCCAGCACCAGTGTGCTGCCTCAGGTTTAGGTGATCCCACTTTGCATATAAATCTGCTTTTCATTTGCACTGGAAAGTGTGCATTGTTGTATAAATATTTATTTTTGCTTTCTCCATTACATTAAATGCAGTGAAGTTTGAACTTACAAAAACCTGCCTACACCCACACAGGAGTTATGTTTCATTTGATAATTTTGTAGTACAAGGATATTTCAGCTTGCCTACACCCACACAGGAGTTATGTTTCATTTGATAATTTTGTAGTACAAGGATATTCAGCTTGCATAAAATATTTTTTTGGTGAAGTTTTTCTCTGTTTTCTACATTAAGTAAAAGGCACACATACATTAATAATTCATTTTGTTAAATATTTTATTTTATTTTATTTTGCTATGTGAATATATTTATGCAGTGAAAAGAAAACTTAATCCTAAGTGTCAATATCTATGCACTCTATTTACTATAGATATAATATCATTATTCATCGTACCGTATTGATAAATTAGCCACGTTTACAAGTACTTGTAATATAGCTATAACTTAAAGTGACGAACCAACATTGTGATTTTCTTTTACTTTATTTAAAGATGAAACTCTGCAATGGTTTCATAAATTAACTTAAATCTTGATGGTTGACAATTTTCTCATTCCCAGAAGTGCACATACATCTAAGTTTTCACCCAAGTTCTTAACCTTTACCCTGCTAAAGTTCTAAAATGGACTGGTCCATCATTCAATTTGGGCAGTACTAGTTATTATTCAAAGGGGTGTTCACTGAAAATTTTCTGACTGAATAGTGAACAGTGCAGACTATGATCAGTCTGAATGGACGTGCAGACTGATCTTGGTCTGCACTGGTCGCAAAGGCAAAATAACTTGCCTCCAGCAGGCTAAAGGTTAATATGTGCTTTTAATGGTCTACTCCATAAATATTAGCTTAGAATAGCAGATTGAGCATTGTGTATAGGTAACTTCTGTAGGTCATGACTTCAAATCTACGAATTTTTGTTCTTACAAAGTAAGTAATTTGGCTCCAACAAAATTTACTCCTACAAACTTTGATAATTTCACACTAATACCATAACATACTTGTAATAGTGTTGAAAGGATATTAAGCAATAAACAAGAAAGACGTAATCAGTTGAATAACTTGGCAATGACTGTATTTGCAGATGTATCAGTGGAGTACAGACACGGGTTGTCGGTGTTCTCAGTGCCTTTACCATCACGGAAAGAGTCTTGTGAATTTGTGCTCAAACCAGTCTCCCATACAGTGAAAGATCTTATCTCATTTCTTAGAGAAGAAGACAAGGGTATCGACAGAGTTGCTGTATATAAAGATAGTAAGTTTATATTCTCTTCATTTTTGTGTCCATGCAAGTGACCAGACTTTTTACCTAATACTTGCTAAGGTCTGCTTTTCTGGTACAGCATCCAAAGATGCATAAGTACCATTAGACCTGAAATAAACATTATTGCAACCTTGTACTCATGTATTTGTCAGATACCTAACTGTCCGTACCTACATTCCTATACCAGTTTAGGTATAGCTCGAAAAGTTTCAGAATTTTTATTCAAACCATCCCTGTTCTACCACGCAATGTCTTAAATGATAATTGTTTCATTCTGGATGATAACAACATGTATAAAGCAGAATTTCTCTATTAGAAGCTGAATTCTTGGTGTCATATATATGAGGTTTTCTCTTCATCCCCAGTGATTTTTTTTGCGCCGATTGACCCCGAAAATTCGGGTCTTCCAACTGACAAAAATGGTCAAAACCCCAAAAAAAATGCTTAAAAATTCCCCAAAACGAGATGATTTTTCCCAATTAGATTGATTTCTTGTGAAAGTTGAACTAAAACGATGCAAATAATCATAAAAATTCCGACTCTAATTATGGTTTATTCGCAGAATTTTGTTGCCAACTCGAAGCGCTTGTTTACTAAAACGGGTTCACGCATAGTACGGCATTTAGTATGACTTCCATCAAAGGGCACTAAACGCTTTTCGTGCGTCAAATGAGCCGTAAAAAATTGTTAGAAAATTACCAAAATTATCGAAAAATGTGCATAATTCCAAATATTATAATAAAAAATAAAACTTAAACACAAAATCGGTACTCCGGACATTCGCACATCTTTGGAAAAGTTAAAAAGAAATTAAAATTTAAAAACAAATGTCAGAAAAGCAAAGTGATCTGTCCAACAAATTTAGTCCCCACAAAATACAGAAATCAACAGAAGTCAGGTGACCCTAAGCTATCTGAGCCTCAGATCCTTGGACATCAGAAAATAACCTGTTGTCCTGTTGTTCAACCTCAGTGCATATTTGAAATAAATTTTCCTTAAAATAAAACTTTCAAAATGATTTTCTTTTTTAAGGTTTGTTCATTTTTCCCAATTTTGAAGTTTATCGCGCTAAAAATTCCCAACTGAAAAGGCATGGGCTGTTGCCAAAAAAAGTAAAAAAATCACTGATCTCTCAAAGGAGACCGATAAGCATAAAAAGACAACCTGTAAGGAATAGTTCTATGTAATCATAAACACAGTGACTGTACAAGGCCTAGGTCAATTTTGAAGAAGATTTTTTTTATAATGGATTGTCTGATGTATATGCCTGCAGCATCATGGGATAGGCATCTGTAGATTAATCAGAGTAATTACATGATAACCTTTTGCCTGTTCTGTTAGTTAACATGTAGCCTTCACGTGTTATTTTGGCAGGACAGGCCTAATGGTGTCTGCATTGTTAATCTTAGTGATTGACTGTTGTATTTGATATCCGTTTGTTGAGCTTCAGCCAGTATTAGATAATTTGAGCAAACATAGAGAAACCATGGTATTTTATTTCAGCAGTAAAGACTTAAATGACTTAACCCTAACCCTGATTCTGCTTTTGCGACCAGTGCAGACCAAGATCAGCCTGCACATCCATGTAGTCTGATCATCATCCGGTCTGCACTGTTCGTCATTAAGTCAGTATCTTTTTGGTAAGCACCCCTTTTAACAGTTAATGGTACTGTCCAAATTGAAAGATGGACAAGTTCGTTATAGAAATTTAGCAGGGTAAGGGTTAATGATATACTGTTTAATCTTTTGACTTTGTAGGCACTAAATTTCACGGTTAGGCAACAAAAAAACTGCTATGTCATGGGGATATAAATTCCTGAATTTTAACTTTGAATGAGCAGTTTACTACTTTGTTGGGATTAAATATTGTGAATAGACACTGCAAAAAATAATGATTTCAAGGTATATTTCAAGGTATATTCAATCCTACTTAAGATGCAAGCTCTTCCTGTGTTTGACTGGCATAGTTGTTCCTGTTGATTGCACAATTCTAAAATCACATGTCCATGTGAAATACTTCCAGTAAGCATATACTAAACTTCCAGTAGTTGATGAAATATGTTTGATGGTGTTTTGTAGAGTACACAATGCAGCTCCAGTGAAATTTAACTGTTAGCAGATATAATGAGATCCTGAATGTTCCATCATTGTTTCAGTAACTGTATAGATTCAGTTTCTATGACAAAAATAAAGCCTAATGGGATTGTAAAAGATTTTGCTGAAGCAGCATACAAGATTTATGTTTCTAAGCAACATATTCAAAGCTTTATTCCTTGTTAATGTGAATAGGAAATCTAATTTAGAGGCATTATGTTTCCAGCTCTGTTGCTGCATATAAAATGAAAATTAGGCTATTGACATCAGAGACAATGACAGCACAATAACAGGTAATTGTACAACCATGTAATTGAGTTTTGTAAGACACAATGCTGACAGTTTTATATTGTAGGAATACAATACAACCAGCAATATACTTACCTTGTACTTTGAATTTACCAAAGAAACTGTTCATAACTATCAGTCATTGTAAAAATATATAGTTTTAGCTCACTTGAACTTTGTTTAGGATGAGTAATTGATACAGGTGATGCATCATCCATCTTCCAGAGTTTTCTATATGAACATTCTGTAGACTCGGTCTGTAGCATCCTTGTTTTGACCTCTTTCAAATTTGTTAAAAGGGCCCTTTTAAGGAGCCACTACAACTTAAAATAGAAAATAATTTTTAAACAACTTATCTTGAAGCTTGTAACGGATCTTCACCAGACTTGTCATCTGTAGTGTTCTTGTGTTGTCCTCTCTCAAGTATGTTCAAATGGTTCTGTTTCTACCTGTATAGGGACCGGCTAAAACTAAAACAACTTCTTCCCATGAACCACTAGATGGTGCTTCACCAAACCTGGTCCCTAGCATCCTTGTAAGGTCGTCTCTTAACTTGTTTTCCAATGGTTGCTCTTGGACCCTTGTAGGGGCCACCAGAGCTAAAAACTTTAAATGACCTTTTTCATGAACTAGATGATGGATCTTCACCAAACTTCTGCAGCATTATTGAATTATAAACCTGTTTGTTTTGTTCAAATGGTGTTGTTTGGTCCAATATAGGGGTACAATAAACACCACATCTATTACTGAACACTAGGGGCCTCTGTGACCTAGTGGTTAAGGTCGCTGACTTCAAATCACTTGCTCCTCACAGATGTGGGTTCGATCTTTGATCAGGTTATTGAATTCTTCATATGAGGAAGTCATCTAGCTGGGTTACGGAAGGTCAGTTGTTCTACCCAGGTGCCCGCATGTAAGGAAATAATGCGCAGAGGGGCACCTGGGGTCTTCCTCCACCATTCAAGCTGGCAAGTCACAATATGACCTATTCTGTGTCGGTGTGATGTTAAACCCAACAAAAAAATAACTGTACACTAAACACCACATCTAGTACTGTACACTAAATACCACATCTATAACTGTACACTAAACACCACATCTATAACTGTACACTAAACACCACTTTTATTACTGTACATTAAACACCACATCTAGTACTGTACACTAAATACCACATCTAGTACTGTACACTAAACACCACATCTAGTACTGTACACTAAACACCACTTTTATTACTGTACACTAAACACCACATCTAGTACTGTACACTAAACACCACATCTAGTACTGTACACTAAATACCCATCTGTTACTGAACTGTACGCTAATTACCACATCTATAACTGTACACTAAACACCACATCTAGTACTGTACACTGAATACCACATCTATAACTGTACACTAAACACCACATCTATAACTGTACATTAAACACCACATCTAGTACTGTACACTAAACACCACATCTATAACTGTACACTAAACACCACATCTATAACTGTACTCTAAACACCACATCTAGTACTGTACACTAAACACCACATCTATAACTGTACACTAAACACCACATCTAGTACTATACACTAAATACCACATCAATAAGTGAACTGTACACTAATTACCACATCTATAACTGTACACTAAATAACACATCCATTATTGTACACTAAACATTACATCTATTACTGTACATTAAATACAACATCATTCTATTACTGTACACAAAACATCTATAACTGTACAATAAACACACATCTAGTACTGTACACTAAACACCGCATCCATTACTGTACACTAAACACTGCATCCATTACTGTACACTAAACACCACATCTATTACTGTACACTAAACACCATTTCATTACTGTACACTAAACACCTATTACTGTATGCTAAACATTAGCATCTGTTACTGTACGATAAACACCACATCTATTACTGTACACTAAACACCACAACTGTTACTGTACACTAAACACCACAACTGTTACTGTACGCAGGGGCCTCTGTGGTCGAGTGTTTGAGGTTGCTGAGTTTGAATTATTTGCCCCTGATCGATGTGGGTTCAAAACCTCAAATGGGATGTAGAGGAAGCCATCCAGCTGCCTTATGGAAGGCCAGTGGTTCAACCCAGGTGCCCACCCATGACTGAATCATTGCCTGAAAGAGCACCTTAGGTCTTCTTCCACCATCAAAAGCAGGAAATTATTGCAATATGACAATTGTGTCAGTGTGGCCCTTGACAGAACAAAACAGATTCAAACTATTACAGTATTACTATTACTGTTGGCTAGAAAAAGCTGTGAATGTGATGCCTATCAATTTATCAATTTGAAAACCAATTTTCTGTGGTAATGAGGTAAAACAGAATTGTCTGTGTTTTTTGCCACTGGACATGGAGGCTGTAGAATTCATTGTCTGTGTTCTATAGGTCAAATTTATATATTGTCAAAATATTTTTGGCTTTTTGTGCCACCATGAGTGGTGGGGGCATATAGATTTGGTATTGTCCGTGCGTCTGTCCTTCCGTCCGTCTGAAGTTCGTGACGCGCCTAGCTCAAGAAGTATGTGATATAAATTGATGAAACCTTGCATGAGTCTTTATCGTGACATGAACTTGAGCACCTCCTATTTTTCGTCTGGCTCTGCTCCCTATTTCCAGAGTTATGGCCCCAGAAAGAGTAAAAAATGCACATTTTCACCTTGTGACACGCCTACCTCAAAAAGTATTTGATATAGATTCATGAAACCTTGCTTGAGTCTTAATCATGATATGAACTTGCGCACCTCCTATTTTTCATCTGGGTCCATCCCCTATTTCTAGAGTTATGGCCCCTGAAATAGTCAAAAATGCACATTTTCACCTTGTGATGCGTCTAGCTCAAAAAGTATTTCATATAAATTGATTAAACCTTGCATGAGTCTTTATCGTGATATAAACTTGCGCACCTCCTATTTTTCATCTGGCTCTGACCCTATATCCAGAGTTATGGCCCCTGAAATAGTCAAAAATGCACATTTTCACCTTGTGACATGCCTAACTTAAAAAGTATTACATAATAATTGATTAAACTTGAACTTGCGCAACTCCTATTTTTTGTCTGCCTCCGCCCCTTATTTTTAGAGTTATGGCTCCTGAAAATAGTCAAAAACGCACATTTTCACCTTGTGATGTGCCTAGCTCAAAAAGTGTATGATATAAATGAATGATAACTTGCATGAGTCTTTATCATGATATAAACATGCACACCTCTTGTTTTTTGGCTGGCTCCACCCCATATTTTTAAAGTTATGGCCCCTGAAATAGTCAAAAAATGCACATTTTCACCTAATTATGTGCTTAGCTCAAAAAGTATTTGATGTAAATTCATGAAACCTTGCTTGAGTCTTTATCATAATGTGATCTTGCATACTTGGCATTCTTCTTGAGAATCTTAGCACTTATTACAGAGTTATGGCCCTTGAAATAGCCAAAATAGTTGAATTTTTTGTTGCATCATTTTTTGATGCTCATAGCTCAAAAAGGATATGGCCTAGAATAATAAATCCTTTTCATAAAATGTTTGTTGAGGCCATACTTCATTAAGACTGCAAACATTTGAATTATTTCCCCTTATTTGTGACAAATGTAACAGTGTGGGGCACACCCTGTGTCCTGCAGACACATTCTGGTTTATTTTTATTAGCTCATCTGATTTTTTGAAAAAAAATGATGAGTTATTGTCATCACTTGAGCGGTTGTCGGCGTCGGCGTCTGCGTCGGCGTTGCCTGGTTAAGTTTTATGTTTAGGTCAGCTTTTCTCCTAAACTATCAAAGCTATTGCTTTGAAACTTGGAATACTTGTTCACCATCATAAGCTGACCCTGTATAGCAAGAAACATAACTCCATCTTGCTTTTTGCAAGATTTATGGCTGTGACAGGAAAGGCCGTACCGGCGACAGTAACCATCAAAACAAATCAACACCCTTTACAATATTTACAAATTTATTTACATAAGATGATTATTAACAATGAATAGATATGAAAAGAAAAAAAAACTGATTATAAGAAAGAAAAAAAGAAAGTTCAGTATCTCTAGATACAAAAGTTCTTATAGTCCATTCTAATCTGACGTGACACAGGTCTTTAATGTAATTGTGAACTTTAAGTAGCACAAACAAAACATAGCTTCTAAATCAAAATACAGTCCCTTTAAACCGTGAATACTTGATTCCGTGTTGGCTCCCTATGGTGGTAGGTGATTGCATCCCTGAGCTGACTTCAGAGGATAACAAAAATCATCGTCTTTGCGGTTTACGGCACAACCATGGGACGAAAGCTCTGCGCTGGGGAAAATCACCTCCAGGCGAGTGAAGACAAGTTAACCTCGGGCATTGTACTTCCGTGTTATGACATCACCAGGTAAAATCGTCTGGCGGAAGAAGCTAAAATATATAACTAATGGGAAGCACCATAGCAAAACAAAAAGTCAGGGCATAAAACTGCTCCTTTGGGTACACCATACCTCCGTAGGATCCCATAAATAATACGTGCTACTTATACAAAATATATGTGCTACTAAGTTCAAACGTCACATGATTAAAATACGTCACTTTATTACTTCCATTATTACCAAAATTAATTACTTACTTAAAAGACTAAAGTTAAAGTATGAAAAAGATATGAAAAGTATATGATGAAACATTATAGATACGGATATGATAAACTGCAGCTATTATTTACAACTACAAATTAAAAAAATTAAATGTAAATCAAACGTTATATGATATTTGGCACCCATTAATTTTTAAATCCCTACTTTTAAAAACGGAATTAATTAGATGTGCTATGGACGGCACACAATTGACTTACGCCAATGCCGGGTAGCAGCCAAACCATTTTTTAAGGGGGAAACCCCAATTATGCTAGGCCCAAAAAATTTAAAAAGGGAACAAATGGCGACGGCAAAATTTTTTGGCCGGGCTTTTCTATTTTGTTTTCCCGGGGTTTTGGTTAACCCTAAAAATTTCCAGTATTTCTAAAGTAAAAAAGACAAAACAAAAAAACACGTTAAAAATTTGGATGTTTGTACAAAAACTTTAAAATTCTAAAAAATAAAAAAACTTTAAAAGGGGGAAACTGCAGGGGAGTATGAGGAAAACAAAAACAATTAAGGCGGGGGGCCGGGGGGAAACACTTTAAAAAACGGAAATTCTGAAACCTTTAAAGCTGTTTTTTGGTTTTTTTTTTTTTAATTGTCCTTTTTTTTTTTCATTTTAAAAAAGGGCAAATTTCAAATCCCCCGGGAAAATTCTGTAGGGTACGATTTTTTAAGCAGACTAAAATTTTTGATTTTTTTTTAAATTAAGGGGGGGAAATCAGATGGATTCTTAAACCCCTATTTCAAAAAAATTTAGAAAAAACTAAAAAAGGGAAATTTACAGTAAAAAAGTCACTTGTGTTATTTAAAAAAAGTCGGTTTTCAAAATTTCCGGAAATTTCTTTTAAAAATGTCTTTATTGTTCAAATTTTTTCGAACATAGCATTTAATGTCAAACCCTTAGCATGATGATTTTTAAGTATAAGAAAAGGGAAAGTTCTCTTATTAAAATTTTAAAACGTTTTAAAATGAAAAAATAAATAAGATGGGGGCCAAGGCGATGTTTAGCCCCAATACTCATTTTTTCAAGACAATCCCCGGCGATCGCAGTTAAAAACAATTTTTGACCCTCCCAAAAAATTTCTTTATAAGTTACAGAATGAATGTTTTTTTTTTTGTTTAAGAAATATCTTCTTTATACAAAATATGCTTTTTTTTTGGGAATTTTTAGACGAAGTTTCCCCTGTCTATTAAAATAAAAATTTTAGAACAAAAGCCACCCCGAGTGTTTAATTTAAAAACCCTTTAAGCCCCTGGAAAATTGTTGTTTTGACTCATTAAAAAAAATTCTTATATTAATTTTAGTTTTTTATCATTTTTAAATTATTTGTTGAAATTATCCCCCCCGGTTTATGAAAAAAATTTACACCATTGGGAGATGATGAAAACCAAAAAATCGTGTTTTCCGGAAACTTTTAAGGGGTTAATATTTACCTTTTCCATTCAATAATTAAAACATCAAATACTTGTGTCTTTTCGTAATCCCAGTTACTTGGAAACCTGAGGGAAATTTTTCTACTATTAAATTTAAAGAATATTTGGGGCACTATTGTTAAATAAAAATTTTAATTTTCATAAAATTTTTCCCAAGATTTAAATGAAAAAATTTAAAAGGTTATAACACAATGAGTGCTAAGTCGAATTGCGTGTTTTTAAAAACACTCTTATAAAAATTTTTAAGATAAAACTATTTTTGAGGACTCCAAGAGCCTGATACTTCGTTGACAATATGCGGGTTGAGGGGGAAATTTGGAAAAGGGGAGCGCTTTGTATTACACTCTTTTCCCTGTGTCTGATGTAAAGGTGTCGTAACTTCCCCTTTTTTTACCTTTTTGGACGTTTTTTTTTCGGTGGTTTTATTTTCTTTGACTGGGGGAGTGGGCCAAAAGTTTGACGGCAAAATGGCGGCAAAACAAAAAAGGCTTATCAGTTCTGTTATTGTTTGGTATTGGGGAACCTTTTTCAAAAAACACTGGCTTTAAGGTCAATTACAAATTACAATAATATTTTAAATACATGGTATAGACTTGCCATATAGATTTATACATAAAATTTCCCAAATCCCATTTAATGGCGTTCCATAATTAACAAAAATGTTTGACTTTAATTTTTTGAAAAAAAGGACTTTTAAATATCATGTTAAAAAATTTCAGTAAAAATTTTACATCTTAAATAAAGGGAAAATTTTTTGGGTTTCCCTCTTTCAAAATTTAATTTCCCAAAAAGAATGAAAAATTTAAAAAAATCATCCGGACAAAACCAAAAAATAGCAAAAATTTATATCCCGAAAAGTAAAATGTTACGTTTGTGGAATTTTGAAAAAAAATTTTTAAAAAAATTTAAAAATCTTTAATGCAAAAATCATACAAAAATCTAAAAATAAATTTTTTAAACCTCGATCGAGCTTAAATTTTAGCAAGAAAAAAAATTCAGAATGATTCGTCTAAAAAGTCGAAAAGGTGGTGTGGGGCAAGGCATTTTAAATTTTCCAGTCTTTTTTAAAGGAAAATTTTCCCGGCCAAAAAAAAATTTTCAGGGTTTTTCCGGGTTAACCCGGTGGACTCGACTTTTTGTGTTTCCACGGGATTCACGATATACCCGGGGGAATCAAAAACTACTTTGGCGCGGTTTTTAAATTGAAAAATTTTGGGGCCCTTTATAGGGGTTTTTTGGGGAAAAAAAACAAAAATTTACTGAAGTTTATAAAATTTTCAACTTTCTTATTATGAACAGAATTTAATAAAATTTAAATGGAAATTTAAGTTATGAAATACGGGAAAAATATGAGAGGTATTTCATGCGTAAAATCGGGACATTTCCCTCAATAACTAAAAAAATTTACAAAAAGATGATGCAATACCTGTTTCCCAATACTTATAAAAAAAGGGCCCCGTATGCCCAATTTGTGGAAAACGCCCCCCTTAAAAAAAAAATTTTTTAATTTTTTTTAAAATTGAAAGCAAAATGACATACTGAAAATAGCAAACACAAAAAAAAAAACACACACTGTCACATTTTGTAAAACCATTTTTTTAAAAAATTTTTACCACGGGCTCCACTTACTCAAAAAATCTGCCCTACATTTTCTCTCCCAAAGGAATTGCTCTAAAACTGATCCTTTGGCGGCAATGCCAATCCCCATTCATACCCGGAATTAAAAAGTTTGCTTTTTTCAAATAAGTGAGGGGGTGATGATCTGTCTCAAATACAAAGTCTTTACCGAAAAAATCCCGGGTGAAACTTAGCAAATGCCCAAAATTCCCCTAAACACTTTTTTTTCAGGGGTACTTTTGCTCCCTGGTAGAAATTTTTACTGGGGCATAGCAAGGAAATTTTTTTCCCCAACCCATTTTCCTGAAGAATACTGAGCCAAAAACCTAAATCAAAGCATCTATCTAATAAAAAAGTTGATTTAAAATCTGGAACTTAAAAATTTGGCGGCCCATTAAGAAACCCTTCAAGTCTGGAAGCCTTTTCTTGACTTTCCCCCAACTCTCCCAAGATTTGGTTTGACCCTTTTTCGCCCAAATCTTTTGAGTGGAATTCCCCAATGGCCCCAAAATTTTAAAGATAAACTTAAAAAATATCAAAAAAAAATAACATACAAAAAAAAATATCTGTCAAAAATTTTTGGAGAAATTGTTAACAAATCTCTACTTCCTTTTTACATGCTACTGGAAAACTCTGGATTTACCTTAAAACTTTGTAGTTTCTGTACCCTGCTTTATAGGACACAAAACTATTTTTTTTTTACTCTACTGAAAATCTTCACTACTTTCATTCGGATCTTTTCTGTCAAAATCTCTTGATCCCCTCTAAATAGTGCCCCAAACCCCTTATTAAAATACCCTTATTGGTATAGACTTACTTCTGTTGAGGGTAAACTGCGATCCAAATGGGTTTTAAGCTTTTCCCTCTGGCATCCAAATTTTTATAAATATTTTCCAATGCCTTGTTACTTTTTCATTTTCAATCCCTAGGTAGTGCTGTAGCTTTGGAAAACTGTAGCATAATTTTTTAACCATAGTAAAAATTGTACCTTTTTTCCTATCAGCATGGGGTTCGATCGGGCCCAAACCGATTTCGACGGAACCTCCTAAAGGGGAGTTTTTCAATAAAAGGTTTTTCCAAACGGAACTTTACTTACTTACCCTTAGCTTTTGTACGTTAAAAATTTACTACATGATGACAGTCCCCCCTAACCTCTGCCATTACTCCTGGCCATTTAAAATTCCCCTTTAATACCCTATAAACTTTTTTCCTTTTTCCCTAAAGGGCCCTGACAGTAAGAATCATGTGAAAATTTTTCATCCCCCGTTTCTCTAAGCCTTTAGGTTTACAATCAGCTGTCTATTTTTGTTTTAAATTTGGGCGGTTACTTCTATTTAAAATCTATTTCCCTTTTCTCAAACCTAACTGAACCTTTACCTCTACACTGCTTAATGTACCTTCCCCAGCCTTTTTTCTACACAAAAACTAACGGGGCTATCTTTTTGTTGCTTATCTAGGGAAATTCCCCTTAAGAACATCTAAAATCTGAGACGGAAAAATATAAGTTTTTCTTTTTCTTTAAATTTGGGTTCGGGCCCCAGTTTTACTGCGACGCTTAAAATTTCTAAACGGGGGTTTCAGCTCCCCCTTCCCTTTACCAATTTTAAAAATTTATTGGTAGGATTATCTACAAACCCCAAGCCTCTTGTACCCCTTTAAATTCGGACAATCCAATATCTATTCTAGCTACATCTTGCCTATGTTTTACTCCCCTCTATGTACTTTTAAATTTCGGGTTTTTCTCTAAAAAACTGATTGTTCTACTTTAAATCCCGTTTCACTATCACACTTTTTACAAACCTGTATCCCCCATAGCGATTACATCCCCTACCATTACAAGTACCGGGTTTTTTTTTGGAAAATTTTTTTTCACTAAGCATAACCCAAATCCTCTTTCATCACTTAGTTTTATAATGCATTTGCACTCTCTGACCCCCCTTGACTTAAACCTATTCTAAACTCTATTTCTTCCCCTTTCCCCTACTCCTAAAAATCGGTCACGGGCCCCTACCTCTTTTTTACTTTCCCTTTCTATTTTATTCTCCCCCTTTCTTCTTTCCGGGTTTCCCGCTCTATTTTAACTCTGCTGCGCATTTGCCTTTTTTCCGCCCCTACCCTTTTCCCTTTCCCACCCGTAATTTGAAAAATGCCCCATTCGACCACCCTTATAACACTTCGGACACCAAAGGGTTGATAACCTCTTCCCCTTTTAGCCCAACATTGCTACTACCTCTATTACTAGTTCCCCATTAGATACTAGGATACTGTCTTGAGGTGTTTCATATGGTTTATAGCTTTCCCGGGGGTTATTGGTTTGATTACGACAACTTGGGACCTCCACGAGTCTTTGCAAAAAAATCTGCCAAACTTCTGCCTTTCTCCTTTGTTTAACTAACTTTTATACTCAAATTCTGGTTAGTTCCCCTTTACATAAATCTAAAAATTGGGTTTTAAGAATAAAATCTAACCCAAACCTTCGTACCTTTTCTTTTACCTTACTCAATCTTAAACCCAAACCCTTTTAAATATCTATTATTCTGGCTTTGAACATCACAAAGGGCTCATTATCAGGGGGCCCCTCGTTCTAAAATTTTTCTTATTGCCATCGTCATGAGTTCGAACTGACGTTGCAAAAACGGCTTTTTAGTTTAAACAAAAAACCCTTTTATCTTCCAACGGGGGCCCATAAAAAACCTTTTCTTGCCGTCCCCTTTTGAAGGGAAAGGTAAGTTAAGTGACCCCTATCTCTTTTTCCCAATCCTTTCGCCAGGTTTCGTTTTTGTACACATTCAAGTACGCTTTCCTGGAATCAATTTTTATCAAAAGGGGGACTTTTAAACCCTTTTCCTTTTTCTTCTCTTTTTTTCTAAGTCTGTCTTAAACTTTATGCTCTGTTTCTAAATCCCCCATTTCTGCTTCCTCTTCTCTGTTCTAAAATTCCCAGCTAACATTAACCCTTTTCCTTTTTTCCAAATTTTTAATTATCCCGTTTTTAACTTAAGGCGGGATTCTAACTTATTAATTTTTAACTTACGTTCAAAACTCTATTTTTTCCCTTTTCAAAAACCCAGCCTTTTAACTCTAAACTTTCCTTATCTCTTTTTCTCTCTCTTCTAACCTATTTTCTCTGCCCCTAAACTACTAGGGTTTTTCCCCACGTTCCCCGCCTGTCTTACTTAACAAGAGTTAGGAATCCTCTCCTTATAACCCAAATCCTTTTTCCCCCTTCGTTAAACTTACTTTCACTTGTATGATTACACTCGTTAAAACTATATAACACTAAAAGTAAAACAGTACTATAAAAACCTGAGACACTAAAGAAACAATGTTTAAAAGGGAAAAACTAGACTACACTTGGGTTTTCACTAAAGCTCTACAGTTTCCAAAGGAGCCAAAACAAAATACTTTTCCTTTCGTATATCCCCACAAAAAGTTCCCCACTAAAATAATACCCCTAAGTTGGCAAACAAATACTATGTGTTTAATCAAGGTTTCTTGGAAAAAATCAACAAAAAAACAGTGACAGTAGGCTGTAAAAAATACCTAGCCCTTTTCAAATTTTCAATAACTGTAACTAGGTTTTTTAAATTTTTGGGATAACAAATAAACAAATTTAAAAAAAGAGCTTTACCTAAAGGGTAAGTAAAAGGTATAACACAACTGTTTTAGCACCCCAAAAATTAAAAGTAGGTAAAAAAAATATGCAAGTAAACAAGCTTGCTAACAAAACCCCCAAAAAAAAAAATTACTGTTTTGTTATGTATTCACACACTAAATCCCCCAAAAAGGGGTCACTGGGAGAAGTAGGGCCCCGCACAATTTAAAAGTGAGTAGGAAAACTTCTTGTCCCAAAGGGGGGTCACTTCGCCCAGATAATGGTGGCTTAAACATGGGTGACACAAAATAAAACCCCAAAAGGGAAAAAAAAAGGAACGAAATCACCCCCGAATTTCCCGTGTCGTAAACAACTGTCTAAACAGTCTGTTAAACCCCCTTTAAAACTGGTTTTGCTGAAGTATGGTTTTGTTTGTCTTTTCTGAGGTAAGACGTCATCTGAAAATTTAATTTAAAAAATTTTTATTGTAAAAAATTTGAAAAAAACAAAAGGGGAATCTTTTCAAAATTTAAAGCTGCAGTTTAAAAGGGTTTTTAAAAATGTTGAATTGCTACTGTTGTTGGTTTTTGGGCCCCCCTCCCACTTTGGAACCCAAAATTTGGGTAAGGAAAGGCCGGAAAAGGCCCCACCCCCGTACCCATCAAAACAATAACAAACCCCTTTTCAAAATTTACAAATTTTTATTTTTCATAAAATGATTTTTAAAAATGATTTTTTGGGAAAAAAAAAAAAAAATGATTTTAAGGGAAAAAAAAAAAAGAAAGTTCAGTATCTTTTAGATACAAAAAAATTTTTTATTTGTCCATTCTAATTGAGTGGGCACAGGTCTTTAATGTTTAAATTTTGAATTAAGTAGCACAAAAAAAACATAAACTTCTAAATTCAAAAACCCGTCCCTTTAAAAACCCTGAATACTTTGATTTCCCTGTTGGCTCCCCCTTTTGGTTGGGAGGTGATTGCATCCCTGAAACTGATTCAGAGGATAACAAAAATCTTTTCTTTGCGGTTTACGGCACAACCAGGGCGGAAAAACTCTGGGGGGGAATATACCTCCAGGGAGTGGAAAACAAGTGAACCCCGGGGATTGTTTTTTCCGGGGGGTTTTGCATCACCAGGTAAAATCGTTTGGGAAAGGGGAAAAATAAAAAAATATAAATATGGTAAGCACCCTAGCAAAAAAAAAAAGTCAGGGCATAAAAAATGCTCCTTTGGGTACACCCTACCCCCCGTAGGGGTCCCTTTAAAAAATACCCTTTTACTTAAAACAAAAAAATATGTGTTTTAAGTTCAAACGTCACTGATTAAAAATTTCGTCATTATTTCTTTCCCTTATTTCCAAAATTAATTACTTACTTTAAAAGGCTAAAGTTAAAAATATGGAAAAAAAATATGAAAAATATATGATGAAAATTTTTAGATGGATATGATAAAATGCAGCTTTTTATTTTTCAACACAAAAATTTCCCCAAATTCAAAAGTAAAACAAACGTTATATGATAGTTGGAAACCATATTAATATCTAAAGCCATACTTACAACGGAATTTTTTTGATGTGCTTTGACTGGCACACAATTAAAAATTACAATAATATATTAAAAAACCTGGGACTAGACTTGCCTATAGTTTTACATAAAAAATAAAAAGCAGTAATGGGTTCCCTAATTAACAAAAAAGTTTGACATAAGTTTTTGAAAAAATACTTTATTTTAAAAAATATGTTACCCCAATTTTTATTTCAAATTTTAATTTTTATAAAAAGAAAATTTTAGATTCCTCTTTCGAAATAATTTTTACAAAAATCTGAAAAATTTTAAAATTTTTTTTCCTTCCTGACATACCGAAAAATAGCTAAAAAACATATGCCGAAAAGTAAATGTTACAGAATTCTGTAGAAAAGAACAAAAATTTTCCCAAAAAAAAAATTTGTTTTTTGCAAAAAATTTATACAAAAAACTAACAAATTTAAATTTTTTACCTCGATTTGAGCAAAAAATTTTTAGCAAAGAAAAATTTAAATTTAAGGGCATTGAAATTTGTCTATTTAAAATCGTAAGGTGGTTGTGCGCCCAAAAACTATCTAGTCCAAGGGCTATTTAAAGGATAAAGTCCCGCCAAATACAAAATTTCATGGGGTTTTAGGCTAAGCTTGTGGCTGACTATTTGTGTTTTCCCCGGGGGTTCACGTATAGCCGGGGGGTTTTAATACTTTGGGCGGATTTAAATTGACAATTTGAGGCCCATTATAGTGGTTTTGGGGATAAAAACATAAATTACTGAAGTTTATAAAATATCAACTTTCTTATTACTGAACAGAATTTAATGAAATTTACATGGAAATTTAAGTTATGAAATACAGAAAAATATGAGAGGTATTTCATGCGTGAAATCTGACATTTACCTCAATAACTCAAAAATTTACAAAAAGATGATGCAATACCTGCATTTACAATACATATAAAATAAGGCCCGTATGTCAATTTGTGACAATGGCCCCTTTTGTACTTAGAAAATATCAGATTTCTTGGTTAAGTTTTATGTTTAGGTCAACTTTTCTCCTAAACTATCAAAGCTTTTGCTTTGAAACTTGGAATACTTGTTCACCATCATAAGCAGACCCTGTACATCAAGAAACATAACTCCATCTTGCTTTTTGCAAGAATTATTGCCCCTTTTGGACTTAGAAAATCAGTTTTCTTGGTTAAGTTTTATGTTTAGGTCAGCTTTTATCCTAAACTATCAAAGCTATTCCTTTAAAACTTGCAACACTTGTTCACCATCATAAGCTGACCCTGTACAGCAAGAAACATAACTCCATCCTGCTTTTTGCAAGATTTATGGCCCCTTTTGGACTTAGAAAATATCAGATTTCTTGGTTAAGTTTTATGTTTAGGTCAACTTTTTCTCTTAAACTATCAAAGCTATTGCTTTAAAACTTGCAACTCTTGTTCACCATCATAAGCTGACCCTGTACAGCAAGCAACATAACTCCATCCTGCTTTTTGCAATAATTATTGCCCCTTTTGGACTTAGAAAAATCATTTTCTTGGTTGAATATTATGTTTAAGTCAACTTTTCTCATAAACTATCAAAGCTATTGTTTTTAAAACTTGCAACAGTTTTTCACATCAAAAAGTGGACACTGTACAATCAAGAAAACATAACTCTATCCTGCTTTTTGCAAGAGTGATGGCCCTTTTTAGACTTAGAAAATCATGGGTAGGACAATATTTCTATTATACAAAAAAAATCAGATGAGCGTCAGCACCCGCAAGGCGGTGCACTTGTTTTAGAAGAGATGCAGAAATTAGAATATTTATTTGTTTTCTTTCTTGACAGTTACTAAAGTTTTTAAATGATCTTTCTTATTCGGTTTCCCCACTATTTTACATGTAAATCGGTGTAAACATAATTTTATAATATCATATCTTAGTTTCCCCATTTCCAGTTCTGGGAGTTTGAAATTTAGAAATTTAAAAATTGAATTAAATATTTATGAAGACATTAAAAAAATGAGCAGTAGAAATTTAGATAAATTTCCAAATTTAATATTTGATGCTCTTATCTATTTAATGAAACAACTCAAAATGGTAACTTTACTTCCGTTTATGGGTAACTTTCTATATTTGGTAACAAATTTCTATATTCCTTTTTGGAATTAGTGAAAAAAAAATAAATATAAACTAATTTCCCAGAGATAAACAAAACATTGATTCACTGCACACTTTATGATTAGTTTAATATTAATTTACCACATGTTAAATACGTCTGTTCCTAAAATATAATTACAGTATTTGTAGAGATTCTTGCACTTGCATTTCTGTAAAGATTACCAGTTTGATTCTGCTGGCGTTCTTGGATCAGCAGCAACTTTGTGTTCAGAAAATATAAAATGAACGACATTAACAATAGGCAACAGAAAAAATAAATAGAAACTGCAGCAGTTTACTGGATAATTAAAGATAATTGGCTAATGTCTTGGAGTGTTTTGTAGCTGAAGTTGTTTTTTTCAGTGCATTGTAACCAGTAAGAAATAAATTAGAATTGTACATGCACATGCTACAAAACATTTGTTTTGTTCTGCTATCATTGCTTTTCAAGGAGTTGCCAATTTTCTTAGGCACTTAAGTTTTAAGTTTGTAAAGCTGTTGTGCAACAAAACTGATAGTTAAAGAAAATGAAGGATGAAAAAAAAAAACAAACAAAAAACATTTATCACTTATTTTTCACCAGCTGTTCAAATCTTTTATCATTTTCTCAAATGTGAGGCATATGGCGACTTTGGCAGACCCTGCCTTAAGGTCCTGGTCAATTTCATTCAGACTAGTCAGCCATGATTGATCAGAAAATGCCATATTTCACATTATTTACACTCCTGCTTCCTCATTTCTGGACCAGTCTAAATCATAATAACAGGGCCTTGTCATTAATGTTGCTGGCTAGGAATCACTTGCCCCTTACTGGTATGGGTTTGAAGCCTGTATTGGTTGTTGAATTCTTTCATGTAAGGAAGACATCCAACTGGCTTATGGATGGTTGGTATCCAGATGCCTGCTCTTGCCAGAAAAAGTGACAGAAGTGTACCTGGGATCTTCATCCGCCATCAGAAGCTGGACAGTTATCATAAATTGACATAAAATTGTTTTAGTGTCAGGTTAAATTCAACGTTGTTTACACTCAGTAGCTTTAGTTTGGGCCACACCAAATTCAAAAGTTGTTCATCGGATTGTTTTCTGAAAAAAATTGAGGTGGCGAGCGAAAATATAATTTAAATATTTTTTGGGTTTTTTGAGAAAAATCAGGAGCGAGCGAAGAGCGAAGAAATATATTTGTCTTGATTTGGCTCTCGATTGACTAATAAAAACTTTAAATTAGAATGTACAGCCCTTTTACATTAAAAATAATTCACCTGGGATTGAGAAAATTTGACCTGCAGATGCACAACAAAGCAAACTCAAAAGGTAATAACATTGGCATACAGTACAGTGTAATCAAATAATGTATGCTTTTGAAAATGCAGTTAGAAAATATGTAATATACAACAATGCATAACCTTAAACCATAATCAGCATGACTTAGATATGTGACTTGAATTATTTACTGCGCTATGAAAATTTAGCATTTTTAGTTCGACTTCTCGAAGTTTTTAATCAAATATCTCTGTCACTATTAAAGCTTTTGACTTGAAAGTTAAAATAGTTATTCACAATCAAAGTCTGCACCTGGAGGAACAATCCCATAACTCTGAATTTTGACAGAGTTGTGCCCCTTTTTACCTTGGATTAGTTTTGTTTAAGTTTTATATAACGTCCAATAGCTCTGTTACTTTCAAAGCTTTCGACTGTTATGCCCCTTTTACTGACAAAGCTCTAATTCAGAGTCAAGCACTTAGAAAAGTTGAGTGTGCTGTCTTACGGACAGCTCTTGTTCTAACTTGAAACTTTCTTAACAGATTTATCATTAAATTTGTTGAAACAAAGTCTCAAGGTCTGAAATGGATATTAACTTGGATTAACAATATTCTACTCGAGGATTGGAAAATTTGAAAATCTAAACTGGTCTGGACACAACTCATAATGGTAATTCCTTACCCCACCCACTTTCATATACAAATGCTGATCATTTGGACAGGAAAAACAGAAAATACCCTTACCAAATAATGTAGATTGATGTTGTCAAATAAATTAGTATGTTTTTTCATCCGATTTTCAATGAAATAAATCAGATTTTTTGTAGCAACACAATTTGGTAAACATTTGAAGAAAATGACGTAACTGCATCAAGGGGAAATAACTTTAATGCAACTAAATATAAACATTATGATATATTATAGACAATGTGTGCGTAGTACGTATTTCTTAGCTCGACTTTTAGAAGAAAAAGTAGAGCTATTGCACTCGCCCCGGTGTCGGCGTTGGGGTTGGTTAAAGTTTTTGATAAAGTCAAATATCTCTGTTACTATCAAAGCTATTCACTTGAAACTTAAAATAGTTATTTACTATCAAAGTCTACACCAGGAGAAACAATCCCCATAACTCTGATTTGAATTTTGACAGAATTTTGCCCCTTTTTAACTTAGAATTTTGGGTTAAAGTTTTTGATAAATTCAAATATCTGTTACTATTAAAGCTTTTGACTTGAAACTCAAAGTAATTATTTACTATCAAAGTCTACACCAGGAGACACAATTCCCATAACTCTGGTTTGAATTTCACAGAATTGTGCCCCTTTTTAACTTAGAATTTTTGGTTAAAGTTTTTGATAAAGTCAAATATCTCTGTTACTATCAAAGCTTTTGACTTGAAACTTAAAATACTTATTTACCATCAAAGTCTACACCAGGAGAAACAATCCCCATAACTCTGATTGAATTTTGACAGAATTATGCCCCTTTTTAACTTAGAATTTTTTGTTAAAATTTTTGATAAATTCATATATCTGTTACTATTAAAGCTTTTGACTTGAAACTCAAAATAATTATTTACTATCAAAGTCTACACCAGGAGACACACTTGCCATAACTCTTGATTTGAATTTTGACAGAGTTATGTCCCTTTATAACTTGGAATTTTTTTACTTTCAAAGCTCTAATTCAGAGTCAAACACTGAGAAAAGTCGAGCGCGCTGTCTTTTGTACAGCTCTTGTTGTGATTAAAGTCCATTTTAGAACAATCTGGGACTGGAATTATAAGCATTTGTACACTGTTACATCCGTAAAACGTAGCGCACCAAAAAATTTTGGCTTGATTTTTTTCAATGGGGCGAGCGCAAGCCAAAAACAAACAAAAAATTATTTTGTGTGTTTCTGAAAATATATGAGCGGCAAATCTGATGAACGACTTTTTAATTTGGTGAGGCCTTGGATGAACCTCAGTAGACATGGTATGTAAGTAACTTTTATCAAGGCAAGGGTTGGTCACTTGGATGAAGGTTAAGGTTACTGTTCCTAAAATTAGAGAAATGGTTTCTACTTAATTGCTTAAGGTTAGTTGGCTTCGGATATATAGCAATAATTGTTATACAATGATTATAACAACTATTATTTTTTAATCTATGTAGTAGGGGGCCTCTGTGACTGTGTGGTTCAGCCCGCTGACTTCAAATCATTTGCTCCTAAACGCTATGGGTTTGATTAATTTTAAAAAGTCATATTGACTCATAGGTGGTGACATACTGACCTCCAGCAGTGATGTGATGATATTTCAACGTCATAACAATGACTTGATACACAATTTAAAACAAACACACTATAAAAAAATAGCCACTTGCTGCAAATGTTTATATTTGTCATTTTGATAACTCTTGTCTCGGAGCACTTGCACTTTAGGGGTCCCTATAATAATAGTAGTTTAATAATGTCTTAAATATCAAAAGTTAAAAGGGGTAACTTTATTTTGAGATGAATATGTTTGGGGGCTGCTGCCCCCACACCCCCGCTTTACCCCACACCCCCAACTTGCGGCGCATGCGCATTGTAAACTTCCAGGAACCGCTAAAGTGCATTCTACCCCTTGTCTCGAGCAACCTTTGCATTTAATAATAAAACAATTGTTGCCTTCTAGGTTCAGTTGTTATGTCACATAAAGGAAACAATTGTATACTGCATTATCTGGGCTTAAAGAACTTGATAGTTTTAAGCATGACCAAGATTCCAAAGTTTAGTTTAATGTAAATATTCACCAGTGTTTGATTGGCTGAGACAGCTGACTACTCAACATACTGTTCAATCATTTAATTTCGTGGGCATGAAAGTTTGTGGTTTCGGTCAAAACTGCAATTTCGTGGGGATATGAATTCGTGGATTTCAACTTTTGAACATAAAATGAATAGGAATTTTACTTGTTCGTTGGGATTAAATTTCGTGGATTGACTCAACCACGAAAATTAGACCCCACGAATATTAATGATTTCACAGTATGACTTAATTTCTTAAGAAATGGGGTATAGTGTTCAGTTGCTGAATACCTGATACAGTGACCAAGAGACTGCACTTTGCATGGTATTTGGATTCCTTGGCAGTTCTTCTTTGTCCGTTTGATCTATTTAGTCAATGTGTCCATTGAATACTAGAATAATAATACTTTGGCTTTGGTAAGGTTGTACTGTTCATTGAGGAGATATATACTCAGTAGTGAAACATATTTAGTTGTAATCCTGTATTACAATCATGCACATAATGAATCAGACTTGGCTTTTCTGGATATTTGGGTGTGGATCTATGACCTTGAACTTGAACTTGACAATGTTAGCGATAAAGAGCCATCATAAACCTTTTGTTGTACTACTTCATGCATGTTAAGTTTAAAGCATAATGCTGTGAGAAAAAATATACAATGCAAAACTATAAAGTGTTTCCCACTGGGACCATGAAAAACCTGTGATATATTACATTAACCCTTAGCCTGCTGCAGGCGAATTTAACAGCCTTTGCAAACAGCTTGGAACCAGATCAGACGCCGATTTTATCGGCGTCTGATCAGGTTCCAAGCTGTTTGCTACTCTGACAATATTTCTTCCAATTTTGGAGCAAATTGAATGAACTTAACAATTTTAGCAGACGACATTTGCAACAGACGACAATTTACCTAGCATGCTAAAGGTTAAAACAGTAATGAACACAAATACAGCAGAGGGAAACAGACACTATATATATATTTTCAGACAATGTCTTTCAGCTTGGAAATGCTTCAATATATCTCTGTTAGTTAGAGAGACAGCAATAACTGTCAACCATTTCATTATCTGCCAAAGGCTTTCTATATAAATCGTATTTTCCCAGATATAGGCAGTCTGTGATGACTTTGGAACAATAAGTTATATGGGAAAATATTTGTTTGGTATGGTTAGACAATGTCAATTTTCCCTCTATTGTGTTTAGATTGTAGCATTGTGGTCAGAAGTACTGGTTTTTCATGGTGCTTTGCAGTGTATGGTTAAAAATCCACACAGAGTTTACATTTGAGTTTCTCCTGTCTTCTTCATGAAAACTGCTAAAAGGTTTTACTAATTGACTAATGTAATATAAGAGCAAACAAATGGTAGCAATTCTATAGAGGAATATGGTAATAGGAGTTCTTTTTAAATGTTGAAAGTAATTTCATTTGATGTAGAATTTTTTACATGAAATTTTAATGGAAGACAAGGGGCTGTCCCAGGTCAAGTTGTTACAATTGTTGACTTGGAATCACTTGCCCCCCTCCACTGTGGGTTTGAAACCTTGCTTGCGATGTAGAGAAGCCATCTAGGTAGCTTATGAAAGGTAGGTTTTTTTGTCTAGGTGCCTGCCCTCATGGTGTCTCATTGCACATTTAAAGGAATAAGCTATAGACAGTTGTGTCAATGTAACTTTCAACCCAACAAAAACCAAGTATCAAAAGTTGTCGAAGACAGTAGTGAACACATGTAAATCAATGTTGATTTTTAAATGGAAACGAAGACAAGAGGGAACAGTAGAAATCAATGTAATCTTAGATTTTTATATGGAAATGCATTATGTGTATGGTTGCATGACTGTTTCTTGACTCATAATTCAGTTGAGAATGACAGATTTAATTACTGAATGGGATTGCTTCTTGATATAGGACTACTTTAGCTGTAAAGTTTGACAGTAGTAAGCACATGGAAATATTAACTTTCTGATAGCAAGCATCTTCATTTTCGTATTCCTTACTCATTTTCCAGTCTTTGTGAAGAGCAATCTAGATTGTAGAAGGATAGCATAGGACAGTTTTTAGCTCACCTGAGCACATCCATCATCCATAGTCCTTTTAAAGAACATCATTCTGTCCCTAACTACCAAGCCAATTTCAAGTAAATTTCACAGGAATGTTCCTTTGGTGGTTACCTTTCAGATTCCCTCAGATATAGACCATCCATTTAAAATTCTGGTTGTTCTCTATTTATAACCCATAAGGAAAACATTAAAATCTCTACAGAAACCACATGCCCCATTTTGAATTATTTAACAGAGATGTTCCTTTGCTTACCCTCTGCAAATTTCCTTCATATCATACTGTGTCATTAAAACTTGGTCACTAGGGGGCAGGGCCAGTTTTTGGTATACTGCTATATTGAAAATTTTGTCCAATTTCTCTGAAACCACTGGCTTTATTTCAAATTAATTTCAAAGCAATTTTCATTGTGAAACCCTCCACCAAAATCATTCAGTCCAACTGTGGAACTCTGAGCGATTAATGACAATCATGTCTGTCTTGTCTTCATGAATAAGATAGAAAATTATTTGTTTTTATTTACATAATCCAGAACATTCAGAAAAAGTATGTGTAACTATTTAAGCCCTCTACAGACGGTAAGTTTTTGTTGTACAACACCAATTAAATTCAAGATGTACAGCCAAATATTACCGTGTGTACGATGCTATTCCTTGATTTCGTAAATCTTAAGTCTTGACTTACAGATTAGGACATGTTCTATTTCGTAAGTTTTGCCTTACGTACCACCCATGTTGACAAGCAGCAGACTGGTAATAATTAGTTGATAAGAGGCAAGTGAATGAAATTCCAGAAACAATTGCCCAAAAAATAAACACAAATCTTAATATAAAATGGCTTCTGATGCATAGTAGAAAAAGGATGACACCGCAAAGTTAATTGATTTGAGCCGCGCCATGAGAAAACCAACATAGTGCGTTTCCGAGTCTGGTCCATGCTGTTCCCTAACGGTTTCTCTAATTGTAATAGAGTTTGAAAGCAAACATCATTGATCATTGATCATGACCAGACTGCACGGATGCACAGGCTGGTCTGCATCCATGCTGGTCGCAAAGCCACTATGTTGGTTTTCTCATGGCGTGACTCATTTGTGTCATACGTAATCAAATTTATGGAACATAAAAAGGTGAATACTATTTTTGTTATTAATAGTTACATTTTTTTCAGTACCTGATGCACTATGTTTACTAGGTAAATCTCTTTGATTTTTATGAGAATGGAATACTGTCTGTATGTGAAAAATGTACAATTTCAAAATTGTACATCTTTGAGATAATTAGTGTTGTACAACAAAAACTTACCGTCTGTAGAGGGCTTAAAGGTTGATATCTTAGCAGGTTTATGTTGCTGATGAAACATTGCCTAGAGCTAACCTTGTGGCATTATATCTTGTAAACAAGGATGTAAATATCTCCTAGGAATCATTATCCTTTGGTTACAGCAATTTTATGTGACAGATCAAAATTCTAGCCTCAGTTCTGCTATTTGATTGATGCTGTGTGAGACAGGCATTCAGCTTTCTGCAATAATAATGCCACCAGTACAGTAAAAACAGAAACTGTATTTTATGTACTACACTTGTTAGCTCACCTGAACTTTATTCAAAAATTATCTTTTAGTATAGGTGGATGATCCGGTGTCCTTCATTTAGCATCCTGTGTTCAAACTTTTACTTAACCTTTAGCATGCTAGATAAATTGTCGTCTGTTGGAAATGTCGTCTGCTAAAATTGTGAAGTTCATTCAATTTGCTCCAAAATTGGAAGAAATATTGTCAGAGTAGCAAACAGCTTGGAACCTGAGCAGACGCCGATTTAATCGGCGTCTGATCTGGTTCCAAGCTGTTTGCAAAGGCTGTTAAATTCGCCTGCAGCAGGCTAAGGGTTAAACATCTTCTCCTATGAAACTACTGGTCAGAATGACTCCAAACTTGGTCAGTAGTATCCTGGCATATACTTCTATCAAGTATGTTCAAAGCTTTAAAGCTGAAAGTAGAACTTAAAACAACTTCTTCTTCGGAACCACTTGATGGATCTTCATCAAACTTGGTCCATAGAATTATTATAGGGTTTTCTCCCATTATTATTCAAAGGGGCGCTTGGCCTTCTTGAGGGGCCGCTAGAGCTAAAATTAGAAATACCTTTTAATGACTTTTTCTCATGAGCCGCAAGATAGATCTTCATAAAACTTGGTCTGGTACATCATTGTAAGGTTCTCTCCCAATTTTGTTCAAATAGGGGTGGTTGGCCCCTTGTAGGGGCCACTAGGGCTAAAAACGAAAATGCCTTTTAACAACTTCTTCTCATGAACTGCTCAGTGGATCTTCAACTTGGTTTGTAGCATGATCATAAAGTCCTCTCCCAAATTTCTTCAAAATAGGGCGATTGGCCACTTTTAGGGGCCACTAGAGCAAGACATTTAAGTAGTACCAATAGTTTTCTCCCTTGGCCCTCAACATAATAAACATGATTTATAGCTTCCTTCCTATGCAGTCATAATGATTAAACAGTACCAATAGTTTCCAAGCTTGGCCCTGGGCATAATAAACAATACAAGTAGCCTCCATGCTTTTCTGTCAGCATGATCAGCAGTACTAGAAGCTACCTCGCTTGGCCGTCCATATAAACATTACAGTAGCTTCCTCGCTTGACCCTCCACATGAACAATTCTAATAGTTTCCTTGCTTGGCCCTCGACATAAACAGTTCTAGTAGCTTAAACAGTACTTAAAGTTTCCTTGCTTGGCCTTGAACACAATAAACAATACTAGAAGCATCCTTTCTTAAGTTAAAATGTTGTACTTGTAGCTTTCTTGCTTGGCCCTTAATATAGTTAGCAGTACTAATATCTTGATTGGTCCTTGACCCTAGATCAGTATAATTTGACTCGGTTGGGTATCATGTCATATGTCTACGGTGAGTTGCTCTAGGCAGACTGCACTATAAAGAGGACATAGTGCTCCCTTCTACAAGTAGACACCATCTTTATACAACTATACAGTTGTTATTAAAGGTTCTTGTTTAGTAAGAAATTAAGGTGTATCAAATTACCTGTTATAATTTTTCATAATTTCACTGTTACACTGACACACAATTAAGCCAGTCTTTAAAGATGAATGCATCTTGCCATACTGAAAAAGAAAGGATTGTAGAAGTGGCATCTTGGCATGCCTTTTATAAGAGTAGTTCAGTATTTAACTTTGAAGCTTTAGTAGGCCTAAGTCCACCTGGTGACTATAACTGGATCAGATAGAGGGAGCTACAACAGTTGCTGAAATTTTATTGTATATTTACAGATGGAGCAAAGATTGCTGGTTCAACTACCATAGACATACTGCTGAGGTCACCTTTCACAGTGACCATTAATGAGAACACATACAACATTACCCCTCCAGAACCAGGTAAGAACATAGATATACTGCTGAGGTCACCTTTCACAGTAGACATTAATGAAAACACATACAACATTACCCCTCCAGAACCAGGTAAGAACATAGATATACTGCTGAGGTCCTTTCACAGTGACCATTAATGAAAACACATACAACATTACCCCTCCAGAACCAGGTAAGAACATAGATATACTGCTGAGGTCACCTTTCACAGTGACCATTAATGAAAACACATACAACATTACCCCTCCAGAATTTAACCAGGTAAGAATATAGATATACTGCTGAGGTCGCCTTTCACAGTAGACATTAATGAGAACACATACAACATTACCCCTCCAGAACTAGGTAAGAATATAGATATACTGCTGAGGTCGCCTTTCACAGTGACCATTAATGAGAACACATACAACATTACCCCTCCAGAACCAGGTAAGAACATAGATATACTGCCTTTCACAGTGACCATTAATGAAAACACATACAACATTACCCCTCCAGAACCAGGTAAGAATATAGATATACTGCTGAGGTCGCCTTTCACAGTAGACATTAATGAGAACACATACAACATTACCCCTCCAGAACTAGGTAAGAATATAGATATGCTGCTGAGGTCGCCTTTCACAGTGACCATTAATGAGAACACATACAACATTACCTCTCCAGAACTAGGTAAGAATATAGATAGATGCTGAGGCAAACCTTTCACAGTGACCATTAATGAGAACACATACAACATTGCCCCTCCAGAACCAGGTAAGAACATAGATATACTGCTGAGGTCACCTTTCACAGTGACCATTAATGAAAACACATACAACATTACCCCTCCAGAATTTAACCAGGTAAGAATATAGATATACTGCTGAGGTCGCCTTTCACAGTAGACATTAATGAGAACACATACAACATTACCCCTCCAGAACTAGGTAAGAATATAGATATACTGCTGAGGTCGCCTTTCACAGTGACCATTAATGAGAACACATACAACATTACCCCTCCAGAACCAGGTAAGAACATAGATATACTGCCTTTCACAGTGACCATTAATGAAAACACATACAACATTACCCCTCCAGAACCAGGTAAGAATATAGATATACTGCTGAGGTCGCCTTTCACAGTAGACATTAATGAGAACACATACAACATTACCCCTCCAGAACTAGGTAAGAATATAGATATGCTGCTGAGGTCGCCTTTCACAGTGACCATTAATGAGAACACATACAACATTACCTCTCCAGAACTAGGTAAGAATATAGATAGATGCTGAGGCCACCTTTCACAGTGACCATTAATGAGAACACATACAACATTACCCCTCCAGAACCAGGTAAGAACATAGATATACTGCTGAGGTCACCTTTCACAGTGACCATTAATGAGAACACATACAACATTACCCCTCCAGAACCAGGTAAGAACATAGATATACTGCCTTTCACAGTGACCATTAATGAGAACACATACAACATTACCCCTCCAGAACCAGGTAAGAACATAGATATACTGCCTTTCAGTGACCATCAATGAGAACACATACAACATTACCCCTCCAGAACCAGGTAAGAACATAGATATACTGCCTTTCACAGTGACCATTAATGAGAACACATACAACATTACCCCTCCAGAACCAGGTAAGAACATAGATATACTGCCTTTCAGTGACCATCAATGAGAACACATACAACATTACCCCTCCAGAACCAGTTAAGGGCATAGATAGATGCTGAGGCCACCTTTAACAGTAGACATTAATGAGAACAGACACTCTTTCCCCACAGGAAGCAGGAAAAATGGACATACTGCTGAGGTCTCCGTTTCAGCCCGATAATTTCATTATAAAAAGTATGTATCTACTCTGAAGTTATACACTTCTGTACTGGTTACTGCTGGTAACTTTAAGTGCATTTGACACTTCAGCAATGTTTCAGACTGTTCTGCAATTCTGATTTACGCTTATAGAGGAGTGACTGTTAGCACTTATAAGTTACAAATTAAAAATGGGTGTAACAAACTCCTTAATGGATTGATATATTCTACCATACACACTCTTTTTTCATGGTTTGTATTGACTGGAGGTGTAAGAATCACAAGAGAGGTGTTTTTACTGTCTGCCTGTACTAATGTATCTGGAGACATGATTTGACACCCCATTTGTAACATGTAATCCCACGTTGAATGTCTATATTTTCAGAAATAACAGTTCCTGCAGAAAGTTTTGATAGATTTACGGAAGTAAAGCTTTTAACAGCGAAGTTATTCTCTCAGCTGAATGTAGAAGAATACCAATTAAAGAGGGAGAAAGAAATAATAGAAAATTTAGAAGACTATAAAGCACAAATTGCTCCTTTTCTTGTGGTAACTATTTGACCAATTTGTTTATAACATATGTTGAAATTGAGAATGAGGACTTTCCATTTTAAAAACTAATATTTGTTAGTCACTGCCAGAGGGAACGTCTAGAATATTGTACTTATGCACAAAAAGTGGTATAGAATCAGGGAAAGATGGGGACTTAAACTTACCAATATTTGTAACTCTATAACAAACTATAAAATCAAAGATTTGCTTATACATCTGTATAATCCAATGAGACTAGACAAAAGCTTTTTTAATGATTTTCTTTAACTAAAGATGTATTGGCTTTTTAATAGCAACAATTTTTTGCTAAACAGACTTTTGGAAAAAAGAATTAAGAGGTAGTCACTTTATTGTTGGTGTAAACATGGTATTAGTAAAGATTTTAGCTCACCTGAGCACAGAGAACTCCTGGTGAGCTTTTAGGATTCTTGGATGTCCGTAGTCTGTCCATTGTCATTCACATTTTTTAAAAGAAAATCTCCTAAACCACCAATTTAATTTCAACAAAACTTCACAAGTGTTCCTTGAATGGTCCCATTTCTAATTCCTTCAAATCTAGGTTATCCATGCAGAATTCTGGTTGCTATGGCAACCAAAAGGAAAATCTTCTCAGAAACGGTTGGCCCAGTTTTAAAATAATTTCACTGCAATGTTTTTTGGATGACCTACCGAATAATTCTGTCATTCTGTTTCGTTAAAAAACATGGCCATCATGGTGTGGGGCTGGTTTTCCCCGATTTGGTTATATGGAAGAGTTTGCAAATCTTCTCCGCTTAAACAGCGGGCTCTATTTGAAAATAATTTCACAGAAATGATCCATGGTTTACCCTCAAGCAGATTTCTTCAGATGATTTTCTTTCATAAAAAATGGCTTTCATGGGGCATGGCTAGTTTCTCCTATATGATTATATTGAAAACTTTGAAAATCTTTACCTTGCAAAGTGCCGGTTAGATGTAAAATAGTTGGACAGCAATGCTCCTCGGGTGACCTGTACCTGTTTAAAACATGACTTCTTAGGGGTGGGGCTAGAACCATAATTCTAATTTACAATTTGTCAGTATTATGGCCCTTTATGTACTTAGAAAATTCCAGTTTAGCTCCACTTTGCTTGAGTACTTCGAAGATAAAGCTTTGAAACTGTGTACATTCATTAAATATCATTAGCTTAGTAAGTAGGTCAAGAACCATGACTCCCTTTCACATTTGATGAAACTACAGTCCTTTTTATCTTGATATTCCATGTTTTTTGTTGATTTTTTAGCTCGACTCTTCAAAGAATAGTAGAGCCATTGGACTCGTCCCGATTTGGTTAAGTTTTTGTATGTAAGCTGGTATCTCAGTAACTACTTGTGGGAATGGATTGAAACTTCACACACTTATTTACTGTGATAAACTGACTTACACTGCACAGGTTCCATAAATCTATTTTGCTTTTTTACAAAATTATGCCCCTTTTTCGACTTAGAAATTTTTGGTTAAGGTTTTGTATGTAAGCTGGTATCTCAGTACTCACTAATGGGAATGAATTGAAACTTCACACACTTGTCCACTGTCATAAGCTGATATGCACTGTACAGGTTCCATAACCCTGTTTTGCATATTTAGCTCACCTGAGCAATGCTCAGGTGAGATTTTGTGATCGCTCAATGTCTGCCATCCGTCTGTCAACATTTAGCTTGTGTATGCGATAGAGGCTGTATTTTTCAACTGATCTTCATAAAATTTTGTCAGAATGATTACCTTGATGAAATCTAGGCCAAGTCTGAAAATGGGTCATCTGGGGTCAGAAACTAGGTCACTAGGTCAAATCAAAGAAAAACCTTGTGTATGCGATAGAGGCTGTATTTTTCAATTAATCTTCATGAATTTTGGTCAGAATTATTATCTTGGTGAAATCTAGGCCAAGTTCGAAAATGGGTCATCTGGGGTCAAAAACTTGGTCACTAGGTCAAATCAAAGAAAAACCTTGTGTATGCGATAGAGGCTGTATTTTTCAACGATCTTAATGAAATTTTGTCAGAATAATAACCTTGATGTAATCTAGGCCAAGTTCGAAAATGGGTCATCTGGGGTCAAAAACTAGGTCAAATCAAAGAAAAACCTTGTGTATGCGATAGAGGCTGTATTTTTCAATTGATCTTCATAAAATTATGTCAGAATGATTCTTGATGAAATCTAGGTCAAGTTTGAATATGGGTCATCTGAGGTCAAAAACTATGTCACTAGGTCAGATCAAAGAATAACCTTGTGTATGCGATAGAGACTGTATTTTTCAATTGGTCTTCATGAAATTTGGTCAGAATGATTGCCTTGATGATATCTAGGTCGAATTTGAATATGGGTCATCTGGGTGAAAAAGTAGGTCACTAGGTCAAATCAAAGAAAAACCTTGTGTATGCCATAGAGACTGTATTTTTCAATTGATCTTCATGAAATTTGGTCAGAATGATTGCCTTGATAAAATCTAGGTCAGATTTGAATATGGGTCATCTTAGTCCAATCTTAGTGAAAATTGGCCAGAATATTTGTTTCCATGAAATCACTAGGTCAAACATGTTTACACTGTTATGGTGTGTTTCTCAGGTGAGCGACCTAGGGCCATCTTGGCCTTCTTGTTACAAGATTATTCCCCTTTTTCGACTTGTCTTCATTCAATTGACAAGGCTGTTGAATAGTCGAGCGTTGCTGTCCTCTGACAGCTCTTATTTAGTATAGGACTATTTTTTCTTTCATATTAAAGCTTTAAAACAATATGTTCATCAATAGATGGGTAAGAAGGACAAAAACTATAATTCTTTCTTTGCGTATTGCCTTGTATCAGACACTTACAGAGGAGTGCTGGTACCAGCAGACAGTGCTCTTATTAAATTAGTAATCTCTTTTTCAGCTTTTCCTGTTGTAGAATTTTTTTTTGTTGAAGCTTGTTACTGGAGCCAAATCACTGGAAGGTAGTTTATTTGGGTTTCATATTGTTACAGTCTCATAAAGGAAAACTTAGAAGTATTTTAACAGTAATGTGTTTATTAATCTACCATGGCTTTGTCTCTCTAATTGTCTCTATCTCTTCCATGATTTGAATGAAGTAATTCTCTTGTTTCCGTGATGTATATGGAAATATCTGATTAAGAACTATTTAGTAGAAGCCATAAATCAGGGTACATAATTACAGGTTTTTTACACTTCAACATTAATGACTTGTTACGAATGATAAAATTAGCCAAGAGAGTGCGGACAATACCGGTATTTAGAACACATCAGATTGAACTTTCACTTTAAAAATGTCTATATTAAAACTTGCCTACATTTTTTGATTGATTGAAAATTCAGGGAGAACATTCTGGTAAATGTGTATGCAGCTTCTGATTGTTCATTAGTTATTCATTTTATTTATAATTTACTTGGCAGAACATTTTATGACATTATCTATTAATAATGAGATAATTTAATATTAGGAAATTAATTGAAAAGATTATTTTGTTATATTTGGCATGTTAAGTTGAAATTACTGTATGTCTGTATAGTGCCTGGTGATAAATCAAACTGCTATGTTATAAAAAATGCATTAGATTGGAAATGTTGGGAATACAATGTGTTTGTAAGCTGTGCCTTTTGTTTACAAAAGGTCGACTCCCACGGTATGGGCACTTTGTTACAAACTTATCAGACACATGCAAGCTCACCTGACTGTAAAGTGCTCACTTTAGCATCCATGTTTATAAAGCAGCTTTAAACCAAGTTGAATATAGTGTATTAGGCCGTAAGATGTCAGTTAAAATTATTTGTTAGAATCAAATTAGAATTACAGGAGTTCTATGCCCTTGGTTAATAAAAATTGTTCCATATTTACCATGTTTACACTCTAGCATCTTCGTTTCATTGCTAATCCTAATGATATTTATTATGCCTTCCTTCGAAGAAGGAGGGATATATTGTTTTGCAGATGTCGGCCAGTCGGTCCGTAGACCAATCAGTTTCCGGATAATAACTCAAAAACTTGGGCTTAGGATCATGAAACTTAATAGGGAGGTTGGTAATGACCAGCAGATCATCACTATTGATTTAGAGATCAGTAGGTCAAAGGTCGATGTCACAGTGACCCTGAACAGTTAAACGGTTTCCAGACGATAACTCAAGAACGCTTGGGCCTAGAATCATGAAAGTTGATAGGGAGGTTGGTCATGACCAGTAGATGATCCCTATTGATTTTGAGATCAGTAGGTCAAAGGTCAAGCTCAAAGTGACCTGGAACAGTTAAACAGTTTCCGGACGATAACTTGAGAATGCTTGGGCCTAGGATCACGAAACTTAATAGGGAGGTTGATCATGACCAGCAGGTGACCCCTATTGATTTTGAAATCTTGGTCAAGTTATACTATGGTGTGACAGGATGTCACTTTTCTAGAGTTAGGAATTTTTGTTTTGGAGAAGTTATTTCAGCCCATAATAAGTTGTATAATATTTTTGTGTTCGGGACTGAACTATTTATAAATTGCCAGTTGCAATATCTAAAATATATAAAGCCCAGATCATTTTTAGCTCACCTGAGCCAAAGGCTCAAAGAGAGTTTTTGTGACCGTTTGATGTCCGTCATCCGTCGTGCATCCATCAACAATTTCTAAAAAAAATCTTCTTCAAAACTACTGGGCAGATTGACACCAAATTTATTGACACCAAACTTCACAGGAATGATCCTTGGGTGGCCCCCTTTCAAAATAGCCCAAATAATTAAAATCCATTCAGAACTGTGGTTGCCATGTCAACCAAAAGGAATATCTTTAATAATCTGCTCAGAAACTGTTAGCCGGGTTTCAAAAATGTTTTGTAGAAATGATCTCAATGTGACCCTCTTCCAAAATTGCTTCTAGCCATTCTATTTCGGTTAAAGACATGGTAGCCAGTGGGCCAGGCTTATTTTCCCTCAATGGCTATATTGTAAATTTCAAAAATCTTTTTCTTCAAAACCACCGGGCAGATTTACACCAAACTTCACAGTAATGATCCTTGTGTAGCCCCCTTTCAAAATTGCCCTAAGAATTAAAATCCATTCAGAACTGTGGTTTCCATGTCAATCAAGAGGAAAATCTTTAAAAATCTTCTCAGAAACTGTTAGCCAGATTTCAAAAATATTTTGTAGAACTGATCTCTAGGTGACTTTCTACCAAAATTGCTTTAGCCATTCAATTTCGTTATAAAATATGGCCGCCAGGGGGCTGATGCCTTGGTCAATATTCTTTTTCAAAGTGAACATTTTTCAGGTCATCTTCTCAAGGATGCAATATTTAAATAACAGTTTACAAATATATTTTTATGCCCCCGAAGGGAGGCATATAGTTTTTGAACCGTCTGTCGGTCTGTCCGCAATTTTCGTGTCCGGTCCATATCTTTGTCATCGATGGATGGATTTTCAAATAACTTAGCATGAATGTGTACCATAGTAAGCCGACGTGTCGCGCGCAAGACCCAGGTCCGTAGCTCAAAGGTCAAGGTCATACTTAGACATTAAAGGATAGTGCATTGATGGGCGTGTCCGGTCCATATCTTTGTCATCGATGGATGGATTTTCAAATGACTTGGCATGAATGTGTACCACAGTAAGACGACATGTCGCGCGCAAGACTCAGGTCCGTAGCTCAAAGGTCAAGGTCACACTTAGACATTAAAGGATAGTGCATTGATGGGCGTGTCCGGTCCATATCTTTGTCATCGATGGATGGATTTTCAAATAACTTGGCATGAATGTGTACCACAGTAAGACGACGTGTCGTGTGCAAGACCCAGGTACGTAGCTCAAAGGTCAAGGTCACACTTAAACGTTAAAAGATAGTGCATTGATGGGCGTGTCTGGTCCATATCTTTGTCATCCATGGATGGATTTTCAAATAACTTGGCATGAATATGTACCACAGTAAGACCACGTGTCGCACGCAAGACCCAGATACGTAGCTCAAAGGTCAAGGTCACACTTAGACGTTAAAGGTCATTTTTCATAATAGTGCATTGATGGGTGTGTCCTGTCCATATCTTTGTCATTCATGCATGGATTTTAACTACGCATGAATGTCTGACACAGTAAGACGACGTGTCGTGCGCAAGACCCAGCTCCGTAGGTCAAAGGTCCTAAACTCTAACATCGGCCATAACTATTCATTCAAGTGCCATCGGGGGCATGTGTCATCCTATGGAGACAGCTCTTGTTGGAATATTAATGTGTTTCAGCTTAATTATCTAGAAAGCTGCATGTCAGCTTAATAACAAAAATATGAAGAAACCTGCAGACAGAATATCCCTGCCATTGATTGGCCAGTGTTATAATACTTTCATGCGATACCTTGGCATTGATTGACTAGTGTTATAATACTGCCATGCTATACCTTGGCATTGATTGACCAATGTTATAATGCTGCCATGCTATACCTTAACATTGATTGACCGGTGTTATAATACTGCCATGCTTTACCTTGATTGACCAGTGTTATAATACTGCCATGCTATACCTTGCCATTGATTGACCAGTGTTATAATACTGCCATGCTATACCTTGCTATTGATTGACCAGTGTTATAATACTGCCATGCTATACCTTGCCATTGATTGACCCATGTTATAATGCTGCCATGCTATACCTAACCATTGATTGACCAGTGTTATAATACTGCCATGCTATACCTTGCCATTGATTGACCGGTGTTATAATACTGCCACGCTATACCTTGCCATTGATTGACCAGTGTTATAATACTGCCATGCTATACCTTACCTTTGATTGACCAGTGTTATAATCTTGCCATTGATTGACCTGTGTTATAATACTGCCATGCTATACCTTGATTGACCAGTGTTATAATACTGCCATGCTATACCTTGCCATTGATTGTTCAGTGTTATAATACTGCCATGCTATACCTTGCCATTGATTGACCAGTGTTATAATACTGCCATGCTTTACCTTGCCATTGATTGACCAGTGTTATAATACTGCCATGCTATACTTTACCTTTGATTGACCAGTGTTATAATCTTGCCATTGATTGACCTGTGTTATAATACTGCCATGCTATACCTTGATTGACCAGTGTTATAATACTGCCATGCTATACCTTGCCATTGATTGTTCACTGTTATAATACTGCCATGCTATACCTTGCCATTGATTGACCAGTGTTATAATACTGCCATGCTTTACTTTGCCATTGATTGACCAGTGTTATAATACTGCCATGCTATACCTTACCTTTGATTGACCAGTGTTATAATATTGCCATGCTATACCTTGCCATTGATTGACCGGTGTTATAATACTGCCATGCTATACCTTGATTGACCAGTGTTATAATACTGCCATGCTATACCTTGCCATTGATTGTTCAGTGTTATAATACTGCCATGCTATACCTTGCCATTGATTGACCAGTGTTATAATACTGCCATGCTTTACCTTGCCATTGATTGACCAGTGTTACAATACTGCCATGCTATACCTTACCTTTGATTGACCAGTGTTATAATCTTGCCATTGATTGACCTGTGTTATAATACTGCCATGCTATACCTTGATTGACCAGTGTTAAAATACTGCCATGCTATACCTTGCCATTGATTGTTCATTGTTATAATACTGCCATGCTATACCTTGCCATTGATTGACCAGTGTTATAATACTGCCATGCTTTACTTTGCCATTGATTGACCAGTGTTATAATACTGCCATGCTATACCTTACCTTTGATTGACCAGTGTTATAATATTGCCATGCTATACCTTGCCATTGATTGACCGGTGTGATAATACTGCCATGCTATACCTTGATTGACCAGTGTTATAATACTGCCATGCTATACCTAGCCATTGATGGACCAGTGTTATAATACTGCCATGCTATACCTTGATTGACCAGTGTTATAATACGCCATGCTATCCCTTGATTGACCAGTGTTATAATACTGCCATGCTATACCTTGCCATTGATTGTTCAGTGTTATAATACTACCATGCTATACCTTGCCACTGATTGACCAGTGTTATAATACTGCCATGCTATACATTGCAATTGATTGGCCAGTGTTATAATACTGCCATGCTATACCTTGCCATTGATTGACCAGTGTTATAATACTGCCATGCTTTACCTTGCCATTGATTGACCGGTGTTATAATACTGCCATGCTATACCTTGCCATTGATTGTTCAGTGTTATAATACTGCCATGCTATACCTTGCCATTGATTGACCAGTGTTATGATACTGCCATGCTTTACCTTGCCATTGATTGACCAGTGTTATAATACTGCCATGCTATACCTTACCTTTGATTGACCAGTGTTATAATACTGCCATGCTATACCTTGCCATTGATTGACCTGTGTTATAATACTGCCATGCTATACCTTGATTGACCAGTGTTATAATACTGCCATGCTATACCTTGCCATTGATTGTTCAGTGTTATAATGCTACCATGCTATACCTTGCCATTGATTGACCAGTGTTATAATACTGCCATGCTTTACCTTGCGATTGATTGACCAGTGTTATAATACTGCCATGCTATACCTTACCTTTGATTGACCAGTGTTATAATATTGCCATGCTATACCTTGCCATTGATTGACCGGTGTTATAATACTGCCATGCTATACCTTGATTGACCAGTGTTATAATACTGCCATGCTATACCTTGCCATTGATTGACCAGTGTTATAATACTGCCATGCTATACCTTGATTCACCAGTGTTATAATACTGCCATGCTATACCTTGATTGACCAGTGTTATAATACTGCCATGCTATACCTTGCCATTGATTGTTCAGTGTTATAATACTACCATGCTATACCTTGCCACTGATTGACCAGTGTTATAATACTGCCATGCTATACATTGCCATTGATTGGCCGGTGTTATAATACTGCCATGCTATACCTTGCCATTGATTGACCAGTGTTATAGTAATGCCATGCTTTACCTTGCCATTGATTGACCAGTGTTATAATACTGCCATGCTATACCTTGCCATTGATTGACCGGTGTTACAATATTGCCATGCTATACCTTGCCATTGATCGACCGGTGTTATAATACTGCCATGCTATACCTTGCCATTGATCGACCGGTGTTATAATACTGCCATGCTATACCTTGCCATTGATTGACCAGTGTTATAATACTGCCATGCTTTACCTTGCCATTGTTTGACCGGTGTTATAATACTGCCATGCTATACCTTACTGATATGTTTAATATTTCAGAGAAAGGAGGAGATGGAAAAGAAGATAGTCTCAAAGAACTCTTTAGCCATGTATGTAGGTTCAACGTTGATGGGTTTACAGTTTGGGTTTTTTGCTCGGCTTACATGGTGGGAATACTCCTGGGATGTTATGGAACCAGTCACATATTTCGCAACTTACGCTGCTGTCATTGGAATGTATGCATACTACACTGTTTGTTCACAGGTAAGTACACAAGTCTCTGATCTTTACCCATTAAAAAGTTGACATCTGACCTAAATTGTGTAGGGTAACTCTAAAACCAATAAGACATCAGTGTTACCAGCTCACCAGTCCATAGTTTGTGCTATTTACCAGTCTATAGTTCAACAGTAAATTTTGTTGGGCAAAAATAGAAACTTAAAGAAAAAAAATATGAAAATATGTATTCTTAAGTCAGGTAATAAAACCAAGAACTACTTGCCTGACAGTTGAATTTTTCATGTGAGGAAGCCATCCAACTGGCTTACGGAAGGTCGGTGGTTCTACCCAGGTGCCCGCTTGTAATGAAAAAATGCACAAAGGGGCACCTGGGGTCTTCCTCCACCATCAAAGCTGGGAAGTTGCCATATGACCTATAATTGTGTTGATGCGATGTTAAACCCAACAACAAAAAAACTTGCCTGACAATAACTGTATAATATACAGTTTAGTTAATAAGTATATGTTTCACCAAGATATAAATTCTGCATGGTGTAAACAGATTAGATAGTTAACTGGTGAAAATTGGACCGGTTTTATGTTATTTCATCTTCAAGGTCAAAGTTCCACATGCTTGTTATTTTTCCAGGAGTATAACTTTGTGGATGTCTGGGACAGGGAATTTGTCAGCAAATTCTACAAGATGGCAAAGAAAGAAGGTTTTGATATAGAGGAGTACAACCGTTTGTCCAACCTTATAGCACAATGCGAGTCAGATCTACGCAGACTTCGAGATCCACTCCAGCTGCATCTACCTATACGGGAGTTATAAGTCATGTATATAGATAAATATAGCCGTATTCTCTATTTATACATATATCCTAAAACTGTATAGTATACCTTGGTGAAGACAGAATGTGATAGGATTTGGAAGTGTAACTTACATGGGTAAATCTGTTTGTTGAATCGTCAGAATAAGACATGATGTTGAGAAGTTCATGATTTTGAACATAGAAGTGACAGAACATGCAGCATTATTTCATGTACAGAAATGAGCCGCGCCATGAGAAAACTAACATAGTGGGTTTGCGACCAGCATGGATCCAGACCAGCCTGCGCATCCGCGCAGTCTGGTCAGGCTCCATGCTGTTCGCTTTTAAAGCCTATTGGAATTGGAGAAACTGTTAGCGAACAGCATGGATCCTGACCAGACTGCGCGGATGCGCAGGCTGGTCTGGATCCATGCTGGTCGCATACCCACTATGTTGGTTTTCCCATGGCACGGCTCAAATGTTCTTTTGCAGTGATGGTTGCCATGGAAACAAATTATTTAGTGGTCCTCAACAGCAAAGGAAGGAGATTGGCAGGTGATAAAATGATGACAAATTTGTATCAAGTGTATAATAAATGGTCCTATACTTAGGTGATTACAGGAATAAAATGGTATCAATAATTGTTACAGTGTTGTCTGGTAGAAATATATAAAATCAAGAAGCCTTCTAAAAATGTGATCAGTGTATGATAATTTGCCTTTTAATGTATTTATAGGTAGTCTATTTCCCTTGAGGTTTATAGTATAGACAACTTGTATTAACACTGGAAAAGCCAAGTTTAGAACAAAGTCGTGTTCATCCTATGTCATGTTCCTTTTTATTATCTAGTTTTAAAATTATGTGACAATGAAGTAACTGTATTTTTATATATTGATAAGGTTGAATTACATGTATTCATTCAGGTTCATAAACCAAACACTGGTAAAAAGGTAATATAGGGGTAGTACTGAAGAGTTTTCCTGTTCAAGGTATATTTCTATTTTTGAGATGTACGGATAATACAGTTTATTATATACCTATATAAATTCTGTCAAAAATTCAGATTGTATTTCACAAGTAAATATGATCAGGCTGAAAAAAAAATTGATTGTACCTTTTGTTGCCGGACTTCTTTAATTGAATATGCATGAGCTGACACAGTAAAATGTAAAGAACGCACACAAAAACATCACTCTTTTCATTTTAACATCAACAATCATTTAAGTTTTTGTTCGATTACAAATAGAAATATGGAGGTATATAATAAAAGGGTCATTACAATAGTAGCTAGATCTGGGATTTTGTATTTGACTCACATGGATTTTGCAAGGACAGATCACACAAGGTGCTTGCGCGCTGATCTGGCAAAATCCGCTTGAGGCAAATACAGCATCCCAGATCAAGCTACTATTATAATAACCCTATTATACTTTACAAAATTTCTACTTCCTTTGAACTTAACAGCAAAAACGGAAGTATTTTTTCACAGTCTAAAATGACTGTTTCCTCTCTTTTTAGCTCACCTGAGCAATGCTCAGGTGAGTTTTTCTGATCGCTCGATGTCCGGCGTCTGTCGTCCGTCGTCTGTCGTCTGTCGTCTGTCGTCCGTCGTCTGTCAACATTTAGCTTGTGTATGCGATAGAGGCTGTATTTTTCAATTAATCCTCATGAATATTGGTCAGAATGATAATCTTGATGAAATCTAGGCCGAGTTCGAAAATGGGTCATCTCGGGTCAAAAACTAGGTCACTAGGTCAAATCAAAGAAAAACCTTGTGTATGCGATAGAGGCTGTATTTTTCATTTAATCTTCATGAATATTGGTCAGAATGATAACTTTGATGAAATCTAGGCCGAGTTCGAAAATGGGTCATCTCGGGTCAAAAACTAGGTCACTAGGTCAAATCAAAGAAAAACCTTGTGTATGCGATAGAGGCGGTATTTTTCAAATAATCTTCATGAATATTGGTCAGAATGATAATCTTGATGAAATCTAAGCCGAGTTTGAAAGTGGGTCATCTGGGGTCAAAAACTAGGTCACTAGGTCAAATCAAAGAAAAACCTTGTGTATGCGATAGAGGCTGTATTTTTCATTTAATCTTCATGAATATTGGTCAGAATGATAACCTTGATGAAATCTAGGCCGAGTTCGAAAATGGGTCATCTCGGGTCAAAAACTAGGTCACTAGGTCAAATCAAAGAAAAACCTTGTGTATGCGATAGAGGCGGTATTTTTCAATTAATCTTCATGAATATTGGTCAGAATGATAATCTTGATGAAATGTAAGCCGAGTTTGAAAGTGGGTCATCTGGGGTCAAAAACTAGGTCACTAGGTCAAATCAAAGAAAAACCTTGTGTATGCCTTAGAGGCTGTATTTTTCAATTCTTCTTCATGAGTATTGGTCAGAATGATAACCTTGATGAAATCTAGGCCGAGTTCGAAAATGGGTCATCTTGGGTCAAAAACTAGGTCACTAGGTCAAATCAAAGAAAAACCTTGTGTATGCGATAGAGGCTGTATTTTTCAATTGATCTTCATGAATTTTGGTCAGAATGATTGCCTTGATGAAATCTAGGTCGAGTTCGAAAATGGGTCATCTCGGGTCAAAAACTAGGTCACTAGGTCAAATCAAAGAAAAACCTTGTGTATGCGATAAAGGCGGTATTATTCAATTGATCTTCATGAATTTTGGTCAGAATGATTACCTTGATGAAATCTAGGCCGAGTTCGAAAATGGGTCATCTGGGGTCAAAAACTAGGTCACTAGGTCATATCACGTAAAAACCTTGTGTATGCGATAGAGGCTGCATTTTTCAATTGATCTTCATGAATTTTGGTCAGAATGATTACCTTGATGAAATTTAGACCAAATTCGAAAATGGGTCATCTTGGGTCAAAAACTAGGTCACTAGGTCAAATCAAAGAAAAACCTTGTGTATGCAATAGAGGCGGTATTTTTCAACTGATCTTCATGAAATTTAGCCAGAATGATTGCCTTGATAAAATCTAGGCCGAGTTCGAAATTGGGTCATCTGGGGTCAAAAACTAGGTCACTAGGTCAAATCAAAGAAAAACATTGTGTATGCAATAGAGGATGTATTTTTCAATTGATCTTCATGAAATTTGGTTAGAGTGATTGCCTTGATGAAATCTAGGTCGATTTTGAATATGGGTTATCTGAGGTCAAAAATAGGTCACTAGTTGAAATTAAAGAAAAATCTTGTGTATGCGATAGAGACTGTTTTTTTCAATTGATTTTAATGAAATTTGGTCAGGTTGATTGCCTTGATGAAATCTAGGTCGAATTTGAATATGGGTCATCTGAGGTCAAAAACTAGGTCACTTGGTCAAATCAAAGAAAAAACTTCTGTATGTGATAGAGGCTGTATTTTTCAGTTGATCTTCATGAATTTTGGTCAGAATGATTGCCTTGATAAAATCTAGGTCGATTTTGAACATGGGTCATCTAGGGTCAAAAACTAGGTCATATCTAAGAAAATGCTTGTTTTATCGCAAGAGACCAATTTTTTGGTCCAATCTTAATGAAAATTGGTCAGAATATTTGTTTCCATGAAATCACAAGGTCAAACATGTTTTACACTGTTATGGAGTGTTTCTTAGGTGAGCGACCTAGGGCCATCTTGGCCCTCTTGTTTTTTTTTTCACATTATTATATATTGAATGTTTTAAATATGTATATGTTTGCTTTTAAGACTGTTAAAGTTTCTTATAATCATGTTGTATGAAATGAGGATGTAATATTTTGTAGAATTTGATTGTTGGTCTATACATATACATATATCTGGCATGAAACCTACTTTTTTTATAGGAACTGCAGTTAAACTTTGTTCACTCGAACTCGATGGGACCAACACAATTTGTGCCAGTTATCAGTAGTTTGAGCCATTGAACGTAAGGATATTATCGGGACCTTTCAAGTGAAGGGTAATGTTCCAGTTATCCGAGTTTGAGGGAATGAAGTTTTGCTGTATATTCTGAATTACAATCTGTCTTTGATAAATATATGTGATAGTAAGTACAGTGACCATGTCCGAATCTCAAGGCTTTTCAGCTTACTGTTATAGCTTATGAGAAACCTTTTCTTGCATCAGGTGATAACTGATTTTAGTCGGAACATTTACCTGACCAAGCATGGTTAAGGTAGTTCTGCACGTTTGGATCGAAATTATTTCTACAATGTAGAATTTGATTAAACACTGATTTTTCAAATCTTCAGAATATACCTAGAAAATTAAGCAAATAAAAAAGATAGGGTCGTGTGCTTGATTTTTTGCTAGACTGATTTGAAAAATAGGGACCTCACGCAATATTTCATAATGAGAGTCTATGGGAAAATCATAACTTTCTTAACATTTTCGCGAATAGAAATTTTTCTACAATGTAGATTTTGATGAAACTTCTCACAGTTGTAAATAAAGACATGGCCTATAATTTGATGAAATAAAATATATAGGTCTGTGTGCTTATTTTTGAGATATTTGACCATGATTAAAGTAAACCGGACATTTCACGCTAATTTTAGGACGTTATTTTGAATTATTTAACATGTGATATGTTTTAATATCATATTTTGACTTTACAATATAGCAACAGTACCATTGTAATAAATTTACTCACAGGTTGCAATTAATTCATAAAATGATTTTCTGTTCCGTACGCCGAATCCAGTCTTTATTCTACGTTTTCCGGAAAAATGGCGTCACGCCATCACTTCCGGTTTATCAAACGTGCAGAACTACCTTAATGAGTAAATTATTCCATCATAATATTTAGTTACTGGATTATATTGCATAGAATTTGTTTTGTCTTTTTCATTAAATTCTGTTATTGGTGTTTGTGAAAATATGATAAACTTTTTCTGTAACTGTTCTGTTTTAGATATGTTTTTTGTTGTCAAAATTGAAGATATACGGAAGAAATGTAACTCTGTTAATAATGTTCCTGCATGGTTAGAGTTACTTACCTTGTGCAAGTCTCTAGATACTGTATATGGTAATACATAGTTGGGATGAACCTATGTAATGTTTTAAACTGACTTGATAACTAGTTTAGTTCTTAATTGGTATGAAATATGCTATACAGATACCAGTTGAAAAGTCAGTGTTGACAAAGTATGGCACTGCACAATTCAGTGAACAAAGTTGATGTTAGCTTTTACTGGAGAGGGGAAGAGAGGAGTTTGTTTGTTTGGTTACTTTGTAGATACAGAACCTTTTACGTACTTATTTTTAAAAACTATTAGGAATTATTTATGCTAAAGTTGTGTTAAGTTTCATAGTGATACAATTTTACTAATATTTTGTAATAAGCCAAACACAGATGGTAGACAGTAATTAATCATGAAAATTTAAGACTTTCTCATGGCAGATGCTGTAACTATATTATCAGACTTGTTAAAAATAAGGACTAAGCTGTTTAAATGTGAGGATATTCTGACCATAAGTTTCGTTTTTCGTTGAAGCAGAATTCCTGTTGCTTGAACTACGGATAGAATTAGGAAATGATGAAATGAAGCATTTAGAATGACATGTAACTACATTGTCAGAGTTCTAGCTGCTATTGTTGTTTAACATTTCAATATTTTGTGCTTTTGCGAGTTATAGTAGATATTACACATATATATATGTATTAAAGGAAAAATTTGGTATTATTATGTTGAAGTTATCGATACTGGCTTTTAACTCATTAATTAAAACTGATATTCAGAAATATATATTTACAGCCTATGTTAAAATGTGTTTCCATAAACTTAAGTTAAAGTATGTACAGTACAATTTCATATATAGGATATAAGTCTTGTAGGATATATATTGCTAGGTGAAATATTGTATATACCATACTACAAGCATATTACTGTATTGTTTCTGTATCTGTCTCTCTGCTCAAACCAGGACACCTTCAGGTCCAAATCTTCAAGTCTGTGATGTTTGAATATATTTGGATACAGCTAGTATGTATGCTTCAGAGTGATATTTGGTGATAATTATTCTGTTGTATCGTATAATGTAATAGGTGGATCAGAGTGTTTATTTATTGCTTACTTTAAAAAGTTAGTACTTTTAATAATGTTAACTAGACTTTGTTTTCATGTTTTCTTTAATATTTTTTGTTAATGGTGAGCTATTAGTACCCGCTTGGTCTTTTTAGGGGCAGCCAGAGTTAAAAAAGAAAAACCTTGAAACAAATTCTTTTCTATACCTGTCAGTGGATCTTCACCACACTTAATCTGTAACATCCTTCTGCGATCTTCTCATGTTTTTCAAATGGTTTGGCTTGTCCCTTTGCAGGGGCTGCCAGAACTAGAAAAAGGGGGAAAACAGTTTTAAACAGCTTCTTCTCATGAACCACTAGATAGATCTTCACCAAACTTGGTCTTATCTTGTTTGGACATCCCTCACATTTACTTTAATGGTTCCATTTGCCTGCTTTTTAGGGGCTGCCACAATATAGATAGAAAACCCTTATAATAAACCACTTAATGGACGTTACCAAACTTGAGTAGAAGCAAAGTCTGAAATTAGTATTCAAAGAATGCTGTCACGAAGTTGAATGTGAAGTTTGTTAATAAAACTGCTTCATAGAACAATGATTGAATAACAGAGAATTAATTAACACTCATGTATGTCAAAGTTTGAATTGGAACTAATCTATCAGTTATCATGCAAAGCTCACCAGGTAAACAGGTTGAGTGCCGAGGAGTATCCCAGTGTTACCCAGGTTCATTGAACTGAACACATCAAATCAAAAACATTTGCCTCCACATGTCATTGATGTGGAGAAGTTGATACTTGTAGAGAATACTCTTGCATCTGTATCAAGATCAAAGGGTTCTGGCAGAATAGATACCTACCATACTGGACTGATAATGGATTAAAATTGCCATGAAGTTGATACGCAATTTAGACAATTGTAGTAAGTTATTGTACTGTATTTGTCCCTGCATCAGAAGCTCATTTAAAGGGAAGTATACTGCAGACTGTTGACTACACAAATCACAAATCATATGTAGTATGTAAATAAACCTTTTACATACTTTAAGTTCAAAGCATTACATATTTATTTTCGGTTGATGTATGAGCTTCATAAAATATGGGCTGTATATTTGCCTTTTTCACATTTGAGTAATGTAAGATCAAATAATTAGCTTGCGTAAAAATTTCGTTATTTCAGTTAAAATGTTTTTTACTTGAGTAAATATTGCTTGATTTAGATAAATGGAGAATTTGTGCATTTATTGCATTTTAGTACGAGGATTGTCACTATCACGAAATGTACAAAAAACTAGCCCTCTATTTCTCAGTTACAGAATGTACTACATGGTCTCAGCTTGAATGCAGAACTGTCATTTATCATTAAATTTAAAGAATGATATTTTGTGAACACATTGTACAGTCCTATAATTTTTGTATCAGTTATATTTTGGTGATAATTCTTTTGTTTCCTCAAGATTGTTTTCATTTGAAGAATATTATGTATTATCCCTTGACCAGCGCATGTGTGTACCTTATTGTACAACAAATATATCAGGCTGTATCAACAGATATATCATAGTGCTCTCCCCCCCCCCCCCCCCCTATCTGAATTTGTGTTGTGCACATCTCAAAAAGTGTTTGACCTTTGGTTAACATAGGAATGTTATGCTTATTTGTGATGTGAAGTTATGCACCTTAAGCTTTGTTTAGGTTCACTCACTAAGACTAGACTTGTGGCCCTTGATTTTTTAAACAAAATTTGCATAAAGGACTTTAAAGTTTGTGTTGAACTTATCTCACAGGGTGTTTAACCTAGCATCATGAAGCATTATAGGAGGGTTTTTTTCATCATGTGAAGTTGTGCACCTGGGGTTTTCATTGTGATTTCACTCTACAAGACCAGAGTCATGGCCCTTGACGTAGTACAAATATGCATTAAAAGTGTAAGTTTGTGTTGAACATTTTTGAAAAAGTTACTTAAGGTTATTAAATATTAAGGGAATGTTATTTATCATGTGAAATTGTGCACCTCGGTTTTATTTTGGATTTTATGTAGCCAGACCAGAGTTAAGGCACTTGATTTAGTAAAAATTACGCAGATAGAATCTAAAAAGTTGTGTCATACTTATCTCAATAAGCATATGACCTTAAACCCAATAAGAGTGTTTTTGGCATGTGAAGATATAAAAAATGTATAATATACTTTCAGTTTCATTTATTTTGTGTTTCTTGATGATATTAACATGTCTTCTACCACCACTTCCCCACTTACATCCCCATCCCAGGGTTATATTAAAAGTTCTCTTTGTCATAAATTTTCAGCAAGTAACATGACCATCAGTGACAGTAAATAGCGGCATCTACGGTATGTCCTATTGACACATATCCGGTTTACATTACATTTCATGTTTTTCCTCGGACAACATATCAACATTTCATTTTTGTGAAAAATATTTTGTTCAATTGAGCCGTGCCATGAGAAAACCAACATAGTGGCTTTGCGATCAGCATGGATCCAGACCAGCCTGCGCATCCGCGCAGTCTGGTCAGGATCCATGCTGTTCGCTTTCAAAGCCTATTGTAATTAGAGAAACTGTTAGCGAACAGCATGGATCCTGACCAGACTGCGCGGATGTGCAGGCTGGTCTGGATCCATTCTGGTCGCAAAGCCACTATGTTGGTTTTCCCATGGCACGGCTCAATTATTTTATTCTTGTTACACAAAATATGGTTTGTACATTATGTTTGATATCATTGGGTGTTATAGAACTGCGATCTGTAACGTCTCTGCTTGAGTGTTTCCACACTGAAATCTTTCATAGCAGTTATAAGGTGTGTTCTTGTATTTTTTTACAAATACAATTTTTCCTGAGTGTTAACAACATTGATATTCATATGTCCAGTTTCTCCCAGTGTTATTTAATTCATTCTGAAGGAAAGGGCATTTTATTTGTTGCTTTTTCTTTGTTTTTATTCACATTCATAGGTTGATATTAGAATCACAGGATATATTTATTGAAATCTTAAATGGTTTTGTCGCATTAATGACTGATTTTATATATATTTCTTGCACACCGGACTGGTGTTTCCGGTGATTTTACCCATGCCGGCAAAACCCATCTGGCACACCCCATGCCAGATGACTCTGGTGCTGTTAATGACAACAAGTGGTTCATGCACTGATAATATATTGTTCATGTAAAATACGAAAAATGCAGGTACCTTGATAGTTTCTCTCCGTTCCTTATAGTATATTTCTCGATTCAAAACACGTTAGTTTACCGAAAGAACATAACGTTACGCTACAAACGATAAAACTGAAGTGGAACTTTGTTATTGTGCGTAACGCAAAACATGACGCCACTTCTGCTTACGGACGTTAATTTCCCGCGCTTTGTGTTCATTCTCAACTATAAGAAAGAGTGCTACGTTAGTATTTCTACCTGTTATTTGTAAAATACGGTAAGCAAGAAAAATAATCTGCCGGAATTAAATGCCAACATGTATACGATATGCAAGAAAAAATATCAGTCATGTGTTTACGAATCGGATAGAAATATCCGTCCCTCGGCCACCTGCGCATGGGCGGTAATTGGGCAAGCCTCATTACGGCCCAATGCGCAGGTGCCCTTGGGACAGATATTTCTATCCGATACGTAAACACATGACAGATATTATTATTCCAGTTAATGAAAAATCCTGTTCATATCACTAAATGTGGGTAAAAGTGTAGTTGGAAAAAAAAACTTGATACTCTGTTGATATTATTTAAAGACGCATGCCTCTAGAAGAAGTTCAGAATTTCAAATTTTTTTTGAAAGAAAGAACGCAATGCATGTTAGATGTCAAAAATTATAACATCAATTTTATTTATGAGTTATTTGTAAGATTTAATTAATTTTTCAGTTTATGTTTATTCTGTTTGAAAATTTTATAAGGAACAAAAAGATACGTTTACATATAACTAGATCTGTTTTTATAATTTTCATAAAATTTGATAATTACTCCCTTTGAGTAATTTTTTAAGAAGCATGCTACAGTGTATTTTCTTTTGATGGCAGTATATTTCACAGACTGAATTTGTGTTTTTTTGAAAAGGCAACATACATAACTTATTGAATCATTTTATTTTTACTTTGTATTTACATTTACTGACTAACTGGGTTTTGAAAAAAATGGATATAAATCAGGAAATATGGCTCAGGTAGTATGAAGTCAGCCTGATACAGACACAAATACACTCTTTGCTTCGTGGTTTTCTGTTGTTTAAAATAGAAATAAGAAATAAATAAAAACATTTACCAGTACATTATACTTAATGTTTATTGTGTGAGCTCATAGTATTTCTGACATCTTAATTTAGTAGAATACTTTAGTTTAGGTAGTTGTATTTAATGTAGGTATGACGGGCACTCTTGTAGCATAGAATCAAACATGTTTACATGAAACACTGTAGAAACAGATATTTGGGTGGGATGTGTTTTTATAGCATATGCAGTTTTTGAAGATACACAAATTGGTAGTTTTAGCTTCCTGGTTTAATTTAACAGATAACTTAAAATCACCCAGTCTTAAAATTAGTTCCCCTCTACCAATATGTTTGCTTGAATAATTGGTTATTTCTGACTTTCTTATCAGTTTACTTATATTTACCAAGTGTTACAAAAAGCAAAACAAGGCCTTTGATTGTATTAAATCAGAAAGCTAAAACTACCACTTTGATCTATACTGCTGCTTCTTACATGCTTCAAATCAGGTATAACCAAGTCTATTTGTATATTTATGTGACCATTACTGTGGTTTACCTGACTTCCCCAGCCAAATTAAGTAGTTGCTGGTCACGGTTTTCAAAACACCATTCTAAACCTCAAAAATCTGTTTTTACAAAGTAGTTCACAGTACACCAGTACAAAATAGTTAATAGACTGTTTCATGATGTACAATTTATCACTTTTTATCCTTGGCCTTACTGTAGTTTTCCTTGATATATTAGACTTGTTACTTCTTTTATTTATCTTCAGAAATCTTTATTTTCATCTTTACACTAGTGTTTAAACATCGAATAAAACCTGTGAAAACCTGATCTATATGTTTTTGTTTTCCCTGTTTGTGCATCCCTGAATTTTTTTTGTTGGGTGGGGGTGGGGCACTTATAGTTGCTCTTGTCTGTCGATTCGTATACCTGAATTTGTGTCCAGCATATCTCAAAAGGTGTTTGACCCAGTGTCATCAAACCTCACAGGATTGTTATTCAGCACTGGAAATTGTGCACTTGGTTATTGACCTTGGCTTTGTAAAAAAATGAATAGAAAGGGCCCAAGTTAGTGTCGTATGTATCTCAAAAAGTATTTGACCCTAGATTATGAAACATTACAAGAATATTATTCAGCATGTGAAATTATGCGCCTGAACTTTTATTATAGATATCACTCGGCCAGACCTCTCTTACTGCCCATGAACAGTCTCAATCAAACCGAGTCTGCAGTTTTAACTGTTTGCTTTGTTCTTGGTGCTTCCAAGGGATCTACTTTTCAGATTTTAGTCAAAGTATGCATAAAAGGGCATGAAAGTTTGTTTTACACGTATCTCGAAAAGTATTTAACCTACTCCTAGGGTTATGAAACTTCATAGGTAAGTTATTCAGCATGAAAAGGTCTGTACTTTAGACTTTATTATTGATGTTTTCAGCCAGACCAGAGTTTAGATTTTTTATGGATTTTTTCAGCCAGACCAGAGTTATGACCCTTGATTGTCAAAATATGCATAAAGGGCATACAAGTTTGTATTTGCTGAGTGTTATATAACGTGTCAAGTTGCCCACCTGATGTACGATTTAGGACTTTACTCAACCAGACCTTGGGGCGTTGAATTCTTCATGTGAGGAAGCTATCCAGCTAGCTTATGGAAGGTCGATGGCTCTATCCAGGTGCCCGCTCATGATGAAATAAAGCACGAAGGGGCACCTGGGGTCTTCCTCCACCATCAAAGCTGGAAAGTTGCCATATGACTTATAATTGTGTCGGTGTGACGTTAAACCCAACAACATAAATAAATACTCAACCAGACCAGAGTTATGGTCCTTGACTTAGTAAAAAAATACACGAAGTGATTAAAAGTTTGTGTTGCATATATCTTAAAAATATTTCACGTTAAAGCATGAAACCATGAAGACATAGCCAGCATGTGAATTTGTACACCTGAGTTTTTTTATATTTCATTTTGCAAGACCGGAGTTATGGCCCTTGATTTAGTCATAAAATAAAAGTTTGTGTCCCATGCATCTCTAAATGTACTTGACCAAGAATTATAAAATATGTGATGATTGTTACATAGCATGTTAAGTTGTGCACCAGGTCTTATCTTTGAGATTTCACTCTGCTAGGTTAGAGTTATCGTTAAAAATGCACATAAAGCGCTTGAAAGTTTGATTTGCCTATATCTTAAATTTACTTCAACTAGAGTCATGAAACCATTTACAGTGACAGGAGTGGGGGCACTTCTGTGTCCTATGGACACACATTTAGTTTTCTAGTTTTTTGTCTTGAACACCGATTATGAAGATCCCGGAAGAACGGATCACATTGATCCAAGGAGTGATTAAACTTTGGAATCTTAATGGTGTTCATAATGTCTATACCATTGTTTGCTTCTGTAATATGCTCCTTTTTAGCTGGACTATATGAAATATATGGAGAGCTATCCTACTCGACCCGTCGTCGGCGTCTTTCCGCGTCCCCACCTTGGTTAAAGTTTTTTTACACTTTCTCTTTTTTCAACTTATCTCTGTAATTACTGGATGGATTTGATTCAAACTTGAAATACTTCTTCCTCATCATCATCCACATCATCTGACATAAGGGCCGTAACTCTGGCACCAATATTTCATGAATTATCCCCCTTTTCACTTAGATTTTCAGGTTAAAGTTTTGATGCACTTTCACTCTATCTCTGTTATTACTGAATGGATTTGATTCAAACTTAAAATAGTTGTTCAACATCATCACCCACATCATATGACATAAGGTGCATAACTCTGGGACCAATTTTTCATGAATTATTTCTCCTTTGTACTTAAAATTTTAGGTTAAAGTTTTGATGCACTTTCACTCTGTCTCTGTTATTACTAAATGGATTTGATTCAAACTTATAATAGTTGTTCAACATCATCACCCACACCATATGTCGCAAGGTGCATAACTCTAGCACCAATTTTTCATTAATTATTCCCCCTTTTTACTTAGAATTTTAGGTTAAAGTTTTGATGCACTTTCACTCTGTCTCTGTTATTACTGAATGGATTTGATTCAAACTTAAAATAGTTGTTCAACATCATCACCCACACCATATGACACAAGGTGCATAACTCTGGCCCCAATATTTAATGAATTATGCCCCTTTTTGCTTAGGATATACTTATATAGTGTTTTGATACATTTTAATTTTACCTCTCTTATTACTTTAAGTTGATATTTTTGACATAGACTCAGGCTATTGTGCAATATCTTCATCCACAATTGGAGTCATTAAACACTCCAGTGACAGCTCTAGTTTCCTCAGATGTGCCAAGTTTAACTATCCAGCATCGAAATAGTCGAGCACGCTGTCTCCTGTGACAGCTCTTGTTCTATGCCTATTTAATATTTTTTAAAAAAAAAGACATGATGAAATGACTGTCTCTCCGTTCATCAATATTTTCTGTTCTATACTATAATAGCTACAGCTTTCAAATCTTACAGGATGACTAAGCAATACTTGATAAAGATCCCTTTTGTCACAGTTACCTACACATGGAAAATGGTTTCTGGGCTGAAAGTCATAACAGCTACAGCTTTCAAACCATTCTGTGACCAAGTACCAAGTACAGAAAGAGCTTAATTGATTTTGGGTACAGTGGCTCAATGGTCAAGGTAACCAGGACCGGACTTAACTTCTGGTACTTTTTAGCTCAGTACGTCAAGCACAAAGTGCTAAGTGATCAGGTTGAGCTATTGTGATACCCCTTTGTCCGGCGTCCGTTATGTGCCGTCCGTCGTAAACAACTGTACTATTTAGTACTCTATAGAGGTAACAGTCTTGCCGAATCTTAATGAAACTTGATCAGAATATTTGTCTCTATGAAGACTTAGTATTACAGATTTTGAAACTGGATCATCTGGATTCAATAACTAGGTCATTAGGTCAAATTTTAGACAAAAAGAACCGACTCTACAGGGTATGTTTTTTCCCGATCTTCATAAATCTTTGTCAAAGTGTGAAATCTATGTTAGTTTCGAAATCGATTTATCTGAGATAAAAAACTAGGTCACTAGGTCAAATAATTAAAAAAAAAATTGTTAACATTCTAGACACCAAATTTTCTACCCAATCTTCTTAAAATTTTGTCAGAATGTTTGTCACTTTAAAGCCAAGGTCATATTTTACAAAAACCTTGTAAACTTTCTACATCCCATATTGTCTTGACAATGTTTGTTTCTAGGTCAATATTCAAACCGGATCCGGTGTTTGATAAGTTTTTAAGTGGGTCATCTGGCATCTAATATTAGGTATAGCTAAACCTTATTAAGTATCCTAAGCCACAATTTTCTGTCTTATGTTACATTTTTCGGCGAATGCCGTACTCACTAAGAGTGAACTTGTGACCTGGACCGACCCATGCCACGTGACCGGAGTTTGCAAATCGGACTACTTGATAATGCATCAAAATTGCTCTAACATGTATATCTTGTAAACTTTTAGAGCACATCGTATCATCCAACCTTTCTGCTCATTTTAATAAACATATCATCTTATACGACTTGCAGCACGGTTTTCGAGAACGCCGCTCTTGTGAGACTCAGCTTCTGCAGCTTGTGGACCAACTAGCCAGAAACCTCATCTTTGGACAACAAACCGACTTGATTCTCCTTGACTTTAGTAAAGCATTCGATAAAGTTTCTCACCTCAAACTTCTCTTTAAACTTCAGGAACATGGTGTTAACACCGCCACCATCAGTTGGATCCATTCTATTCTCATAGGCAGAACTCAGCAAGTCGTCTTGGGTGGAGAATCATCAAATCAAAACCCGGTTACATCAGGGGTCCCCAAGGTTCAGTACTTGGTCCTCTTCTCTTTCTTCTTTATATAAATGATTTTCCTGAATCTCTTTCTTCACAGGTCCGTCTGTTTGCTGATGACACTGCCGTTTACCTTGTGATCAACAACAAGCAAGACTGTTCCATTCTCTAACAGGATCTAGATAAACTTGTGTTGCGGGAGAATGCTTAGGAGATGGAGTTCAATCCAAGCAAGTGTGTTGTCATTCATATATCTAAAAGTACCAAATACAAAACCAATTTCAATTACATCTTATATGGCCAAATATTAGAATCAGTACCCAGTGCAAAATATCTTGGAGTCAATATATTTGAAGACCTTTCATGGAATAAACACATAGAGCAAATAACATCCAATGCAAACAAAACATTAGGATTTTTACGTAGAAACATCCAGACACCAAACCAACATATTAAGGAAACAGCCTATAAGACCATGGTGAGACCGCAATTAGAGTATGCCTCTAGAGTCTGGAGCCCCCACACAGATACCAACATTGATAAATTAGAAAAAGTTCAGAAAAGATCAGTTAGATGGGTTAAAAATAATTATTCTACCTATGACAGTGTCACTAGCATGCGGAACGAGTTGGGTTGGCAGACTTAATTTACAGGACAGACGCGACCTAGCCCGACTGATCATGTTTTACAAGATCATGTATGGTTTAGTTGCGGTACCAGTTCCATCTTATTTAGAAAGGCCTGTGAGAATGTCCCGGAATATGCACGAACTCTCCTTCCGTCAAGTCCATACTGAAGCAAATTACTTCAAATACCCCTTCTTCCCTTATGCTGTCGTGTTGTGGAACCACCTGCCTTCTCAAACTGTATTCCAGCCTGGCCTTGAGGGGTTCAAACGATGTCTTGACCCCTCGGTCCTCTCTTACCGCCCTGAACTCACAAAGGGGAGTCCAGCCGTATACATAGATAGATAAAATGAAAGATTTATGCAACACTCTGCCTGATTAGAAGAGAGTGAATATTTTTAATATGTCTGCAAGCCAGTAAAATTTATACGATTATTTAAGTCTCAATGCAAAAATTGTCAGCCAAGAATCCACTATGCCCTAAAAGCCGTGACACTTCCATCATTTCTAACTAGCTTATAATCTTATGCCAGCTCGAAATTGAAATTCAGCTTCATAACTTGCCGAATTTCGATCCCAAGCTATAGCCCTAAAAATTGAAATTCAAAGTTTCAAAAAGTCTAATTTCAAAGTAGCATTTAATTGCAACCCAGCGCAATGATCGAAATACATGATATTCAAAAAGCCGAATTTCGACCTGGTAATGAATTAACAGCCTGTTCAGAGACTGATCCTGAAAAAAGTTTAAACTAGCATTGAGTGTCGAGCCAGCTCGACATTTGAAAAGCTACATTTCAAAGAAACACTGAAACTGGGATCTGCATAAGATCATAATTCAAAGTTAAAAAGCCTTGTCGAAATTCAAGATTTTAAGAAGCTAAATATATCAATCCTGGTATAATATTTCAAGCCTGCTTGAATTTTCAAAACAATCGAATTAAAAGCTAGAATTTAATGTGAAACTAACTTTTGAAACAGTTGAATTTCGATCTTGCATTGAATTTGATTTCGAGCCCGCTCGACGTTACGGAAATCAAGCACTGTATGACGAACCAGCTCGAATATCAAAATTCAAGTAGGCCTATCGGGCAAGTAATGAATTTAGTGCCGGTTCGAAGATCGCATTTCAAATGTTCAAAACGCCGATTTACTAGAAATTCATGCTAGCTCGAAATATTTGAATTTCGATCTTCCAATTGGTCCGATTTCAATTTTACCTCGGAATTCTGTATTTTCTTTTGATTTTGGTGTGCTCGAAATTCAATGTACATTTGTATGGATATGATAAGAACGAAAGATAACGTCAGGAATTTGCTAACCAAACATGGACAGAGCAGGATAATGTTGTTGATTGATTTTCCGAGAGATAAGAACAGACACGGATTTGAGAGAGTTAATCCAGTCAAAATAGAACGTGAAAATGACGTGCTCTTTAGGCTTAGAGCACAAATTCGAAATTATAGTAAACGCGATACCAGCACTGGACTTTGGCCTACTTCAGTGTGTAAAGGAATGTGAAATGTAGATGTGAATCAATGTACTAAGAAACAATATATATAGTAGAAACAACATTATATATTTTTGATATATTTAAATATGACAAACATGTGTATAATAAGCCTACATAAAAATCAAGAGGGCGCAACCCGAGTCAGTTATTCTATGCGGCGTGTAAACAGATGGTTCTTCTATATAACATTTCCATTCCAGTAGGGAAGCACTGTTTCTTGCCACACATATGGCGCCAAATAGTAGACAAGACGTCAACGAGACCGTATTTTAATTATATAGGCATGCATGGCGAGAAGTTTACACGTCCCATACAATACTTTAGGTGAATTATTCTGCGTTCAACCGTCCAGTTATATAATTTCAATTTTGAAACGTCTTTTACATCAAATTGTTGAACAAGTAGTGCATGTATATAGCATATTTCTCAGTGCCTTTTTTGACGTCAATATTGCAGTGTTTTCATAAAAATAAACGGGATTTTAACAGTTGTTCAATAGAAACAGAATGTTGATTAAAAAACCACATATGATGTCTTTCCTTGGTATCGTGGAGTTCAACAGTCAATAACTGTTGATTTCAAGTTAATCAGTACAATAGTGCCCCGCTTATGCCTAGCGAGCGTGAGAGATGTTGCAACCCGACGAAACAAGTCTGACATAGCTTTCTTTGGTTATATATATTATTTACTACCAGTTTATGAAATACAAATATCTATCTAGACACAAAATGACAGGCATTTTTTCAAACGTTTGCCCGTATTGTTACTTGTGAATGAACATATAGATACAGCTTTAAGAGTCTCAAATATAAGTGAAGAATGTTGTCTGAGCCAATCACTGTCGACATAAACTTGTTAATTTTTAAAAGCGTTATTCGGACAATTTTATATCCTAAAACTACAAGCAATTATATAGCAAGAAGACGTCACACATTTGTTTTTTTTTCTCCTTGTGTTCGTAAACTTATTCAGAACTATATCTCCATATGTTGATCCTACGGTTTTCGTCCACGGTCCACAAACGCCCTTTTGGGCATACAGCCATAGCAACGATATGTTCCGCAAGAAAATCTGTAGTAAATCTATGAACAAGTTTCAGATTTTCGTCAAGCACGTGAATACCTTCTGACGTTTCCACCAAAATGGAACCTGTATTGTCGCAAAAAACGTTAGCACAAACAAAATCCTTCCGACCCATGTATTCGTATTTTGGCTTTCCGTTCGGTCCAACACAGACAATTTTGTTTTGGGCGAAATCGGACACTATGAGATCACCGCTGTAGCTCATGGAAATCTTTCCAGGAAAGGTAAAAAGTGGGCATCCATCGAAAAACTCAATTGTACGCTTGACAGAACCTTCATTTGACAGTACGATAACTCTGTTTACACTATATGGTCTGATTTCTTTTAAATCCGTTGATTCGACGCTGCAAACAAACAGCTCATCTTTGTAACTCGCTATCCCCATTGGGTTTCTAACACCAGAAAGTTGATAAACATTATGTTCATTTTCCAAGACACAGATCATGTTTTCTTTTGGCATTGTAACGGCTAACGTGCCGTTAGAAAAACTGGTCATAGAGTTTATTTGTCCTGGTATTTGAAAAGATACTAATAGATTTCCGTCTGCCCTTATCTTCCTCATCATGGTATTCTTATCCGATTCTCTCTTACTTCTGATCGCAAACCAGGCATCTGTGTCACTAACTGGTAAGATACTCTTCACATACCTTGTTTTGTCTTTCAACACTGAATCTAGTGTTGTAACATGTTCTAAGTAATCTTTAATTGCACTTCGGCATTTCCTCATCATGACTTTTCCAATTGTAAATTCGATTTGAGTATCTAGGGCTACGTCTGACATCTGGACGACCATTCCGGGAAATAAACGATCTATATTAATGCTTGTTCTCATGCCCTCCGCTGTCATACGGTCCACCTTTTCTCTTACTTCAGATATAGCTTGAAGAAGTAAGATGGGATCGTGTGATTCCATCGTTCGTGCTAATGACGCGGTGATCTTTTGTAACTTGTCTTCGACAGTTTTTGTCTCTTTCAAAGAGCAAGTTATATTATTACTGGCAGCCTTTGTCAAATCAATCAAACTTCTTAAAGCTTCTTCGGCCTTACGTGTTATTCTTTCTTCAAGAACTGTTTTTCTATTGATGATATCGTCCTTTATCCTTGTCCTTTCATTTTCAACAGTTTCCAGTTTGACATTTAAGTCGATCTGATACTTATGTGCTTGTTCGGTCTTTGCCTTTATTACTGAAAGTAATTCACCGGCTTCGTCAAGAAGCTGATTGGCCTTTGCTACAAGTTTCACAGAATTATGACCATCGTGTAATTCTATCTTACAGTCTCGGCAGCATGGGAGTTTACATTCCTCACAATACAAGCTTAACATCTCCTGATTGTGTGTTGCACAAAATCCACTCTTTAAATCAGCTAGCGAAATCTTCAACTCTTCTTTCTTTGGTATCTCTTGTGCAGCTTTTGTCGCTTCAATTATATAAAAGTTGGACTGAAATCCGTCAACGCCATTTTTAGGATTTCCGATGACAGCGCGACACACGGGACAACTGAATTTTCCATTTTTCAAGACACGTTCCACATGCGCCCATAGACAATCCCGACAGAATGTATGAAAACATGGAAGTATTTTTGGATCACAAAAGTCCTCAAAACAAATGCTACATATATGGATACTCTCCATCATTGTTTCCTTGTATGAACTTATACGTAAATACAATGTCTTATGATATAAATGTATTATACATGGTTATCAATTATGCTGATAATATGTAACAGTCATGCTGATATTGAATTATTTTATCTTTATAAAGATAAAGAGCATGTACATCCGCATGACTGGTACGTTATCTGACACAGTATCCAAATATATATACACAGAAAGTGCAGCTTTTTCCCCTTCAACTGGGTTTCACGCCATTTTTTTTCAACAGTATTTCAGTTATGAAACAGCGGATAGTTAACCTAAGCAGTGTTCCTGGATTCTGTACCAGTACAAACCTGTTCTCCGCAAGTAACTAACGACTTCCCCACAAGAATTAGAGGTGGAGGACGAATGACTTCAGACACAATTTTTTTTATATAAAATTGCCACGGAGAATATCATACCCGTCTGTGAATCGGACAACCCCATAATCAATAGATCTGCGTTCTCCCTATCTAGTTAAGGAGGCGGGCTTTTTCAACATTGCAGTGACATCAGCTTAATTTAAACAGAGATAATTTATTCAACACCGTATTTCAGCATTATCTTCTGCATTAAGTTCAAATGTTGCGTTAATTTTGGGTAAAATACTTTAATACTTTATCGGTTGAAATAAAAGAGACAGAGACAGAGCGTATATACACATTTTCTCTTGAAACGGACAGTTGCAGATCTCCTCTTACCATCTTTTGCGACAGTTTTCATTTAATGTTGTCATATCTGTGAGACAGATAAAAACACACGTCAACATGCTCTTTCAGAATATGTTTTTATTCTGCTACAATATGATCGTAATGTACTACACTGTACTGTGTGTACTGTTACCGCCAACAGTCGAAAGTTGAATAATAATATCATCATTAATCAAGCGATTTCATATTGGCCTAGTTATTTGTCCTCGGGTAGTTGTATTGGCCCTCGGCTGTATGGTCTGCACTGTTCGCTATTCAGTCAGTAAATTTTCAGTGAAAACCCCTTTGAGTAATAAGTGCTACTGTCCAAATTGAAAGATGGACCAGTCCATTATAGAAATATAGCAGGGTAAGGGTTAAACAAACAGGTTAGAACTTTCCACCAACGTAAACATTCTCAGAAACTGATCCATCGCTATTATATTTAAAATACAAACCTGAAAGTTACAAAACATTCTATATACGTATATTCGGGGAACAATCGTGACAGTAAAATTGTTTATAGTGAAATTTATAACATATGTTTAAATCTATAGCTCATTGTGCAGCTCGTAGCTGTTATGAAACCATGATATGGAAACAAACTTAGTTTTTGTATTTCTGATTCATTTTCAGTTGTCATTAAAGCAATAAATTTAAATTTGCTAGGATGGTTCAAACAATATTTCTTAATATATTTCACACGCAGTTCTTTGAACATGTTACATACAAGCACAAAATGGTATAAGGGACACAAAACCGGTTTTCTCTATCCACCAGATTCAACAGCTCATCTCTGAGACGGCATTCGAAAACGTGATAAAGCTATTTTATATTTACGGATGGTGATAACATCTAAGTACTTTCTTAAACTGGAGCGCACTATTGTTCTAAAGAATACATCTCTTGTTGGCTATATTGACCTTATATTGACAACATTGCCCAGTTTGATGATTGCTAAAGCAAAATAATATTTCCAGATGCTTCAATACTTATTTCTGACAAGTACACAGTTCATACTCATACACATGCAGTTCTTGTTTTAAATGTTATGTTGCTTAAGATTATACTGGCCCAAAATGGTGTGGACCCGGACAAGAACAAAATTAATTCGTGAAACTTTGAAGTTCATTATTATAAAAGTCAAATAAATTTTTGTTAAGGCATTAAAATAAATTTAAACGGTATGTATTAAGGTAAAGTATGTAAGTTTAATTTGGCATATTTCATTTAATAACGCCATACTCATGATGTCAGCGACTGACAGTCGCGCTGGAACAGCGTGAACGGCGGATTTGACACGATGTCCAATGGTGGGTAGGCCTATATTGCCATTGACTGCTCTGACAGATACCATGTAGATGTAACGGTGTCGAGCATTGCGCTTACACAAATGATGTTCGTATCAACCGCACATAGAATGTGGCACTCAGGTTCGTCTTGTGTCGACAAAGCCTTGAAGTAAGAGAATAAAGTGATGAACACGCCATGCCGTTTTTGATAACTTGTTTCCGAGTAAATAAAACATTCTGAAAAATATGTACATTTCTGTATTGCTACATGTACATCATATATAAGTTGATTTTCGGCGGGTGTTTTATAATTCCTAGCTCCGTACTTCCGGTTGAGGCTAAAACACAAATATCAGAACAAAAATTCGGCCAGACGCGCGGCTGTCATCCATCCACTTTTTTTCAAGTGATAATTAGTGAAATAAAGTGGTGGCTGGCAGACACATTCCACACCACCTGAGTATGCATCTATGTTCGTACTATACATATATGCTAAGAAATTGGATTTAAAAATAGAAATGGATGAATGGCAGAGTTCAAAGTGAGGCCCGGTTAGGCTACTTTTGGTCTATAAAATTTGGGTGCTTTTGGGTCCCGATTTTCACTACATCTGGCGTGGAAAGCGACAGGTGCATAGGACCGGAGAGGCGTCTTTATGTAGTCTATAGTATCTGCAATGGTCCATAGTAGTTTCAAAGAAAAATAAGCAAAAACGAGATTTATATGGATATTTCAACACTGGTACCCACACGTCAATGTGGAATTCGCAAATTTGCACTCCCCTGCCACCTAAAGTATTAATAAAATATTCTATAGATCGCAGTATGACTCCTTCCAAAACAAAACGAGAAATGGAAAATTCTGAAATTCAGGTAAATGTTAGCAAACACTTGCCTTACGTGGCACAAACGTTTCAAAGACGGCTGGGCGATTGATTCAAAGAGAGGACTACACAATACTTTGCATATATTTAGCGATTATTGTGTGCTGTCACGTCAGTTGAAGAAAACCTTTGATTCGCCTGATATCATATTTGCTGATAGTATATTTAGAATATTATTGGCAGACCTATTCAATTTTTATAAACAATATCAATATCAAAGGTAGCATATCTCTCTCTCTCTCTCTCTCTCTCTCTCTCTCTCTCTCTCTCTCTCTCTCTCTCTCTCTCTATATATATATATATATAAAAGTAGCAAGCAGCGTATATGCGTATTTGAAACTTGCATAAAAATTGTTCTTTAAATTGTTTCCCTTAAAACTAGGCCATACGATAATTCAGCTTTAAAAACATATGCAATAATGAGTATAAAAATAAATAAAAAGAAAAAAAAAGGAAAAAAAAAACGACAACAAAAAAACGCGTAAAAACAAATAGAACAAAATTAGAATCATTACTATAGTGTTGCATACATGTGGACCTACATACATGTATATCTGCAATATATTTTCATTTGAGCATATTAGGCCATTTAGAACATTGATACCATTCCGTTTGTTATCTGTCTTATCTATGTTTAACAATAAAGTTCATGTTTAACTAAGAGCAATTATTTTCATTTTGAGGACTTATAATGCTGGTTTTACTTTTGTTGTTAGAAAATATAGGTAGATTCTACGACATTACTATGAACGTACATTTTTTAGTATTGTTAAATTTGATTTTAAATTAATTCTTATATGTGGACATGCTGAGCTAACATATTACGGACATTATTTAAGGGTGTGTTTTAAGACGTCTGAAAAGGCATTGATAATTGCCTAATCAAATAGGCCTATACTTAACATATTTAAGACGCACGTATCTTCAGTTTCATTTATTATTTAAGTGAACTAGTCCATAAAATATGCACAGAAACTAAATTTGGGACAAGTAATACTTAATTCTTTTTACTTTTTTCATCTTACAGGACTTCTACAAGGGGCTGTCCTTTGTAGCTCTGATGTAGACTGTTCAAAAGAAAGCTGCCTTTCTCCGCTTGCTACGGCATACTGCGACTCTGGTGTATGTCGTTGTTCTCCGTGTACTTCAAACAGTGATTGTCCGCTACCATGCCCTTTCCCAACAACAGGATATTGTAACCAAGGCAACTGTACATGCCATGCAGATACAAACAATTGGAAGTGTTCTTCAGACAGTGATTGTCCACTGCCATGCCCTTTTCAAATGACTGGATATTGTAACCATGGCAAATGTTCCTGTCATATTGAAAATCACCGGAGGGTTGCTTCTGTTGTAGCTAGGTGTACAAATGATTCCAGTTGTCATTTATCGTGTCCGGAAAGATTCCTGATGCGGTGTGATTCCGGGGTCTGCAGTTGTCAAAAGAAATGCTCCTCAGACCATGAGTGCCCGATTCCTTGCCCTGTCGGCGAAATAGGCTACTGCAACGCCGGAAGTTGCAGCTGTCATATTCCGTGCAAAACAGACAATGCTTGTTATCTGCCGTGTCCCGCCGGAGAAATTGGCTTTTGCGATGCAGGAAGCTGTCGGTGCCACAAGCCTTGTCAGTCAGACCGAGACTGTCCGTTACCATGTCCGTACCCAATGTCAGGATGTTGCGACTCGAGCACCTGTCGATGCTGCACATAGTAGGACAAGTTTCTGGCAAACATTACAACTTGAAATATAACACCACTTTATTGAAATTTGCAAGCTGGAATACAATTCATGACTTCTTCATGTATTGAATATGTATTTTGAATCCAAGAAGATGTTTAAAGCATTGCAAAAGTCCCAATATAGCTACTTTCTGTGTCACACAGAAATCTTCAGCAGCCGTCATGAAACGTTCCATTTATGTTTCATATAGCCTTAAATCTTAAATTTGTAGAGACCCTAAACCACAATTAGACCAGCGTGAAGACAGCAATAGAGCAGTAACAGCAGTAACAGCAGTTTTACTGACATTACTGTAACTATTTTATTACTGGTGTTACTATTCGCAGTTATAACGATAAAAGTAGGGTCACTTTTGGAAAGTTGTAGCAATTACAACAGTAGTCAGGGATTGTACTAGATACACTATAAAATCTGTTTTAGCAATTTCTGCAGTATGTGCCGACGCAAACGTTATTGAGAGTAATACGTACCGAGCTTGTTGTCTCAGAAATGAGATATAATCCTCTGTTCAATATCCAAAACGATGAAAATCTGACCGTAGATTAGCCATCTCTGTGATTATTTAGTGGTCTTTTTAATTCAGAAAGTATTCCTTTAGATGCTTCTATTTATCCTCGAAACCTGGTAGGAATCTGGTTTTCATTGACTCACATTGTGTATAGACAAAATTAAAATACCTTCTGCAAAAGGAAAACAATCTCGGAAAAGTGTCACGTTGTACGATCCGGTGTCATGTTACATTGCCAACCAATTATGTGAAAAGAAGGCGTCATTATGTCAAATAAACATATCTAGGTGCTGTTACTCTACCGAAACGGCGAATTCGAGCAACGATTTGGCCCATTCAAATTATTCTCGGGGACTGTATGATATATACTATGAAATCGTTTCAATAAAGTAGTGCAATATGTTCTATCGAAAATAGTTTATAATTTTAGCCGTTTTATATATGTCAGAAAATAGGCTTGAATCCTTTTTTTATCACTATCAGAAGAGTTCTGTCTACATTATATATTTCTGTAGTCATTTATGACTTCATCAGAATATTGTATATTATACATGCGACTTAAAAGCTCATTTGGCCGGGTTATTTTGCAGGTATTTGTATGATCTAATTTTTGAAACTATTTACATCAGCCACTATAATAGACAATTTACTTACTAACTAACTACTTTACTTACATTAACCTGACAAAATGATCTAAATAAAGAAATAATCTGTGTGCGTGCGTACGTGCGTCCGTGCACTTGATAATCACAAGATTAAATGACCTGCTTTTTAATGTTCGCCTGTCAATGTAACATATATGGTAGAGGTCATGAAAATAAATATGTTAAGAGGCACCATTTAATAATACCATAGGAATTAATTTGTAAGTATAGAAGTCGAAAAGTATTTCCGCCACTTAGTGTTTTAGATACCTTATCCCAACATAAGAAAACTAATTATCACAATAATCAGCAAATTACACTACACTATTTTTTGTCTCATTAAAGTAAATGACAGTTTCGTATTTATTTTATTTTGGAATACACTGATGTTGTTCAAGTGTGCTTACTTGAAACTGAAATGCTGAACTATGTACAAATGAAAGTTAATCACTAAAGGATCAATTTTTTACAATTACTCTCACGTTGTTTAGTAATTCATCTTGAAGTGTGTTCTACTACAGCCATACTTTTTCGTCTGACGACATTGGAAAAAAGATGAATTGCGACATCCAGAAATTATCCGATCGGGCATCTTTAATTCCATGCTTTCAGCGGAAAGTAGGACACTTTATGACTTTAGCCGTTTTGTGACGTGGGCAATCTCGGTAGAAAAAGGTGTAGTTAATGGTAACCGGATAAGGGGGATAATATTATCGACAAGTACGAAAGTTGCTGCAAGATGCAGCAAAAGGAAACTCCGCGCCAAACGAAGCAGTGTATGTAGTACTGACAGAACAGGGGATGATATAACGATACTTGTGTCTTTGTTGTAGACCATAAGCAAACAGGCATTCTGATGGGGTTTCATGAATGTTGGAGAAAAAATAGTGTCTTTATAGAGTGAGCAGGATTTTTATTGTTGTATTTAGTGATCTAATTATTGACTGATCATGACCCATATGCGAAATTGACTTCTAGGTTTTGGTATATGAAATGAAATGTATTGTATACAAACGGTTGTGCTTAAATTCAGACTTACATAGTTGTTCATCCGAAATGACTGCGTTTCAAACTTAGCTCAGATGTTATCAAGACCATTATTCTGATAAATGTCTAATCAGGAATGTGGACTCTTTATGATACTTTCAAGTTAAATGATGAGGAAGGACTAAAATATACAATGAATGAAACACAACAAACATCATTTTATCCCACCTAGGGGCGTGAAACTCAGTTTGAAAGGAACCTAAGTTTTACATGTTGACGATTACGTTGGTGTATTTACTTAGAGGGTATTGCTGTTGTTGTTGTTGTTTTCTTCACCTCCTCATAGGAGAACAGCTTCTGAATACGCAGCAATGAATATTGACTTAACACTTTATACAGTCATATACTGATCAATTGGTATTTTGGAAGGACAAACGGTCAATGTTGTGCAATCAGACGCCTCTCAAGAAAGACCATTGTTCTAATATTGCTAAAGAACCTACATTGAGATAATAGAGCAAGGATACTTTAAAATGCCAGTCACCTAGGTTCAAATGCCAGTTTTTTGCCATATTGTTGTTTAATCATATTTTATTGCTTATTAATATTTACATTTATAACAACAAACATTAAAAATGTACATGTACAGCCAAGAAAATAAGCAAATGGGTCGGGCCACAAGTTCTCACAACATCAGTAAACGGCCCTTCCCAAAATGCCATATTGTTAGGTGACATTTGTAAAAGATTTGACTATAATTATCACTGTGGCGACACCACGTGACCAAATGCTATGATAGTGAGCAGAATTTATATGAAAAACCCCTTCAGCTCAGGTACCATTTTTAAAGATTACTTTCTAATTACTTGATGGAATTTCATGGAACAAAGACGAAGGCCGTCTTCTTAAAGAGATATGCACGTTGCTCTTAATTGTTTTGTCGGAAATCCTTTTATTTCGTCAGAAACATGATTATGCATATTAAACATTAAACACATAAATACTTAACTTAAAAAATAATCAAAGTGTAAAACTAAAAATATAAGACACTGTTGATGAATGTTTGTGTAATAAGGTTGGTGTTGATTACCGAGAGAGAATTGTGGTATGTTTAAACAAAATAAAATCCCTATGGATAATATATGCATTTTCCCACTCAGATTTCAGATATATTGTGTTCATTAAATGCTGATGATATGGTAATAACTAGGAGGTTAAATTTATATTCTAACTGTTAATAACATACCATACTAACATTCTGTTGTTGTTAAATATCGATGATATTATTTATTCTTGTTATATCAAAGAATAATACGCATTTTAATGTTACACTATTTCAACTCTCGTATGCATAGAGCAAATCGTGCGACCTTTCCGTTGTACGGATAGAGTACTAGATTTTATACCGGTTAATCAATACAAAAACTCAAGTCTCCTTTATCTTATTTTTTCCTGTTTATTTTCATTTTCTTATTATAATAATTGTATTTAATGAACATCCAAGACATAAATAAATAGATACATTTCTTTTCAATAAGTAATTCAGATACATTATTGATTAATTCCTCCCTTTATTATTTTTCTTAATTTCTAAATAGGAGTTTTCTTGTGGAAACCTATAACTTTCTATAAGTGGCGCAGGTTTTTTAAGTAGTTCTAAAGTATGTACCCAAATTTTGGCGGGTGTACGTCGATTGTATTGTCGATTGTATTGTTTACGTAAACGTCACTTTCGTGATTCCATATAACGTTACTTATCTTAAGTATTTGTTAGCCAGAATAATTGCACAATGTGTAATCTGCAAATTGTGCATGTAACTTGATAAAAGCACTGGACCGAAACGTTGTCGCAATTAGTGATAATAAAAGTTAAGAAAAACAATCCCTATATAAATATATATTAAATAAATACAATAAATTCTACATATAACTTGAATATATAAATTACCGATAAAAGTAACCCAATCAAAAAGGTTTAAAAATTAGCATAAATTAATTTTAAAAAGCAGTATCCGGAATTTCGCTAGAATAAAAGGTCTATACCCCCTATTATAGATAATAAATGTTGCAAAAAACAATGTCAACAATATAATGAATCAATGTTTGAAATAAAATAGAAAATAAAAGTATTACAAATGAAAAAGGAAACCTTCTTTATAGTGAAAACGAAGGGAATTTTCAGTGATCTCCGACACAAATTGCATTCTTTTCTTCACTTTGATATCTTTCCTGCTTCTTTATTTTACCGAAACTTATTTTTCTCATTTGTGTTGTTTAATCTGATGTCATTTTTATTGGCCAGAGCAGACATTTAAAATAATCTTCATTTACGACATACACTGTCCACTGCACTCACATAAAACCATCACAAATACTCCGCGCGGAGAATAACCAAATTGTAGATCATGATGTTGACAGTTTGGCTGTATGATTTCCGCATAAAGTTTCGGAATGTGCGCAATACTATCTCAATTCACAGAGTGGTTTGACATGATCCACCTATAATATATCACTTGAATCATTTGGTGTTTTGCTTTCGGTCATGTAAAGGTGTTGTAAGTTATATTTAGACCTCGTCGGTAATTTACATAAGGGTCATTTTACAACGTTGAAAATTGACCTCCTGAGTCATTTCAACGTTACACCGCCATTACATGATAGACTTATGAAAATCTACATGTATTGAAAAAAGAATATCATATCCAATTGGACTCTGTTACAATCCTGTTATATTAATCAGAGGGACCTCCGTGGCCGAGTGATAAAGACCGCTGACTTCAAATCACTTGTCCCTCATCGATGTTGGTTCGAGTCTGATTCGGGACGTTGAATTCTTCTAGCTGGCTTTCGGAAGGTCGGTGGTTCAACCCAGGTGCCCGCTCTTATTGTGAGAAGCAGACAAGAATTCGGTCTTTATGAGAACATACTCCATAAATGTCTAGCTGACACGGAACCCCAAGCTGAGAGGGGATGGGAGTCACGGGATCCGCACTCCAGACATACTCCTGATTTTACAGATATATATGTTAAAATTCTTCAATCACATTGAAAATGACATATCACCAGACACCTTCACGATAATTGACCCTATCCAGGCGCGAAGGAAGGCTTCACTAAATAGGCGAGGGGTATATAGACGTAAGCGTCTAGGGCAGAGCCCTGGTGGGGGACAGGAGGGCAAAGCTGCTCCCACCCCCCGGGTGAAAATAAAATTGGTTTGCAGAAAATTATTTTCTTATTGTTGATATTTTCGATCAAAATTTTACAATTTATGGTAATTGAAGAAACCTTATAAACATATACGAATTTAAAGCCGTATAATTATATAGGCCAATTTTAGACCATGATTTTAAAAAAAATGTAGACAAATCCTTACACCCATGTGATATGTACCAAAATGTTAAGTCTTGTTTAAAATCATGCATTCCGATTACTTCAGTTACGTTATCGGTTTACGTCAAGGGGAGGTAATGTCGCCGCTATTGTTCTCACTGTTTGTAGAAGATTTAGAATTATTTTTACAAGATAGTATACATTCTGGACTGCATATTGATGATATTGTTTTGATTTTGCTATTATTTGCGGATGATATGGCCATTCTAGGTAAATTGCCCGAAGAAATCCAAAAGCTAAAAGACAACCTTTATTTATACTGTAGTGCTTGGGGTTTAAAAGTTAATACAACAAAAACAAAAATAATGGTCTTTCGAAAACGGGGGAGATTACGCCATGATGAAAAATGGTCCTATAATGGCCAGAATATTGAAGTACTTGATAATTTTAATTATCTAGGTACTGTTTTTAAATATACAGGTAATTTTCCATTAAACCAGGAGCATTTAGTTGGTAAAGCCCTTAAGGAAATGAACACACTATTATTTAAATGTAAACAATTTGATTTGTTCTGTTCTGTTCTGTTCTGTGTGTGTGAGTGAGTGAGGCTCGAACCTACATCGGTGTATGGCAAATGATTCGAAGTCAGGCATGTCATTTTGCGCAGTCTTGAAAAGATGATGTTAGTGGTCTTGTTGCAAAATATCAGGGACATAAATAGATACACTTTTCCTGAAGATATACAGCAGAGATATTGAGAATAAAAACACTCATGGAAATATCTGTTAAAATTTTACAACAGTCCGTTAAAAATGAAGAGTGGCGCATTCTACCATAAACGAGAAAACTATAATACCCTTATTATTACACATATATTTGTTTTCGAGTTTATGTTATTTGTTAAAACAGTGACTAGGCATCAGTGACTGATTCTTGAAACTTAGTGTCACATACGTAGGGGTTTTATGAGGACTATGAATACATGTACTTTATTTAAGTAATTTTCGTGTGAATGTGATGACCCTCAGTTTACACCGTTGGCAAGGCGGGAGAAATTCGTCTGATAAAATTATTTTTTTTCGTGACAAATAAAATGTGAAATAGATAACTATAAATGCATGTGGTCATTCTGAATAGAATTATAAGAGACTATATCTAAAAGCCATATCTGTACATTCTATAAATGAATTAAAACCGTAGATTATACATATTTGTAAAGTTAAACATCCTAATCATGAGATAAAATATTTCGAACCTGGCATTAGGACGCATAAAGACAAGATTTTTTTCAACGTAAAAGAATAAATCTCTATGCCTTACAGAAATATCACTTATAAATATCTTGTTATGATAGGAAAAGGTGCTCCTGTGTGGAAGTCTCGATGTGCCTACACACGCCCACCTGTCGAAAACCATTGTGTTAAACGTTCGTTAACAGTTTCCTGTCCAACATATAGATGATCTCGCCTACCTCGGCAAAATTGTCAGTTTGAGCCCGGACTCGGCCTTGCGAAATTATTTTTAAAGAAGCTATCCAGCAAGCCTGCGATAGTTTCTGGTTCTTTCCAGTGTGTTTCTCTACTACACACAGATGATCTCCGACGTTTTACTTAAATTTAAAAAATGACCCCATTACTGATCAAAATTTAACGACTGATCAGGTCTCAACGACTTTTTGATCAAAATTTAATGTTGAAATGTTGACAGGATTAATTCTCAACGTTGAAAAATGACCCATTTTCAACGGGGTCAAAATTAATGTTACACCGGTACAGGTCAAAGGTATCCGCGTCATATGAGATACAGCAAATGAGTCCGAAACGCAACTAATGGTCAAAGTCTATCAGTCAAGGGATTTAATCGGCATTTTTGTGAACTTTTCCCCAAACAAATAACGTAACATGCAAAAATCTCAACTTGATCTCATTTCGGAAAGTATATCATATATTTGCTATTTATTTATTTGGGTTTTACGGCGCACCAACACAGTATAGCGTATATGGCGCCAAACAGGACTACAAATTTTGGTTCCACATCTCATTTACATCGAAATAAAAACATGAGGTATGGAATCAAAATTTGCATACGTGCTGGAATCACAGAGTTACTGCAGAACCATGTGTTAAGACCCTATTAGTCGCCTCTTACGATCATGCAAGGGTAATGCAGTGGTTCCAATTCTTTTCATACACAGATCGTCGCAGAACCACATGAGTCATATATTGCTACACAGAACAGTGGTGCGGTGCAATGACCCGGCAACTTAAATGAACTCGTACAAAACATGTTTGACACAGTCTTACGCAATTCACTCAACCTTTTGTGATTTAATCAACGCGTTTATGCTCAGTTCACTTAGCGCCTGACTTTCTTGACAACATATTGTTATTGTTATAGCAAGCGTGGGTTTTCAGAGAGGCGAGTCAACAAAATTGTATGTATTTTTTTTATTCTCTGTTTTCTTTTCTATTTTCTTTCTATTGCTGTCGTTATTTCTTTTCTCATTTCTTCCGTTAAACTTGTAAATGATTCATTTTGTGGTTTTTGTCCATCTTTACCTGTGATTATCATTCAAATTCCTGTAAACGCAAGAAACTACTTCTAGAGAAATATGTAATACAACAGTTTGTTTTTTTTTACACTGATTATAAAGATTGATTCCAAAGAATATTCATTAGCTTTAATGTATTTTACTGGGGGTGAAAAGCCAGTCGTTCTCGAGATTTTTTCAGCACGTATTCATTCCGTATAGGGACCGATGCCATTATTATGCACAAACTAGATAGGTATGATTGAATTTTCGCCTGTACTTTTTGCTATTGCCTGAAGTGAACGGTTGCTATGGAAACAATCAAATTAAGTATTGTGCACGTATTTGTACTGGGAACATGTTTTAAGTCTTATTTATTTGACTATGACAACAACTTGGCATCCTTCAAAAATTGTGCAAAAAAGGGATGCATGGCGTGGCTTACAACAGACTTCCGGTCTACCATTTAAATTGAAAATTAATTTGAAAATATTGATTTAAAATAAAGTTATATACTGTTCTATGACACCATATGTTGTCAAACCATTATAGACAAATAATTGGTTAATTGGTTTATTTTAGGGCCAACTTTTAACGTTAATCATATCCTGGAATACAGATTCCGGGTCTTTCTATCGATTGCAAAGTATCATGCAGGTATAAACAAATATTTTTAAAATTGCTTTAACTGCAAGTGAGACATTTACGTTTAATAAATCATGTTTTTTTTGCAGTTTTACAGGTTGCTATGGTGGCATTGCATAGATGAGAGACCATCCATGATTCATACACAACATCGACTGACGTGGTTTCAGATTTGGAGCAGGAAGGGTGTGTATTTTTTCCTTTTTGTTTGAAGTTTTAGCTCGTCGGATTTTTGAGAAAGAGTCTACGCGGTATTGTCGTCACTTGATCGTCGGCGTCGGCGTTTGTTAAATTTTTTGTTTAGGTCCGCCTTTTCTGATAAACCATAAGAGCTACAGCTTTGAAACTTTGCGCACTTGTTTGTCATCATTAGGTGACTGTGTAGGCCAAGAACCGCAGCTGTGATATGCATTTTGTCAAAATTATGGCCCTTTTTATACTTAGAAAACTTGGGTTTCTTGGTTAAAATCTTTGTTTAGGTCCCCCTTTTCTTAAAACTATACGAACTACAGCTTTGAATCTTTGCACACTTGTTTATCATCATTAGGTGACCGTGTGTAGGCCAAGAATCATAACATAACTCTGATATGCATTTTATCAGAATTATGGCCCTTTTTGTACTTCGAAAATTTGAGTTTCTTGGCTAAATTTTTTGTTTAGGTCCACCTTTTATTATAACTATACGAGCTACAGCTTTGAATCTTTGCACATTTGTTTATCATCATTAGGTGACCATGTGTACATACAGATCTTGGACTAAGGTGTTGTCAGATCTGCAGCATAAATGGTGTGTATGTTTTCATATTTTCTTTGTCTGGAATGTCTAAGGTACCCCTAGAATTAATATAGGTTTCTGTTTTACACATAACTTTCTGTTTTTTTCCTAAATGTTAAAATGGGTAGCCGCGGAAACATACGTCTAGGCAATGAAATAAATAGATGGCAGCCGTTCAGATGTACAAAGTTATACAGCAGATTTTGGAATGTACATGTATGTTTACTTTTTCTTTTTTGTGGAAACATTTTGATACATTTGTTTCTGTTTTTACACATGTCTTTCTGTATCTATACACTCAACGTGAACAGTGTTACCATGGAAACGTTTCTCTACATCTAGGCAATGGTGTAATGGATGACCAACGTTCAGATGTTCAAAGTTGTATAGCAGATTTTAGAGCATATAGATTGTGTATACATACTTTTTCATTCTTGTACATTAGTTTACAGCAGATTTTGGAGCATAAATGGTGTGTATGTTTACTTTTTAGCTCATCTGATTTTTTGAAACAAAATGATGAGTTATTGTCATCACTTGATCGGTGTCGGCGTCTGCGTCGGCGTTGCCTGGTTAAGTTTTATGTTTAGGTCAGCTTTTCTCCTAAACTATCAAAGCTATTGCTTTGAAACTTGCAACACTTGTTCACCATCATAAGCTGACCCTGTACAGCAAGAAACACAACTCCATCCTGCTTTTTGCAAGATTTATGGCCCCTTTTGTACTTAGAAAATATCAGATTTCTTGGTTAAGTTTTATGTTTAGGTCAACTTTTCTCCTAAACTATCAAAGCTATTGCTTCGAAACTTGTAACACTTGTTCACCATCATAAGCTTACCTTGTCAATCAAGAAACATTTCTCCATCCTGCTTTTTGCAAGAATTATTGCCCCTTTTGGACTTAGAAAATCAGTTTTCTTGGTTAAGTTTTATGTTTAGGTCAGCTTTTCTCCTAAACTATCAAAGCTATTGCTTTAAAACTTGCAACACTTGTTCACCATCATAAGCTGACCCTGTACAGCAAGAAACATAACTCCTTCCTGCTTTTTGCAAGATTTATGGCCCGCCCCTTTTGGAGTTAGAAAATATCAGATTTCTTGGTTAAGTTTTATGTTTAGGTCAACTTTTTCTCTTAAACTATCAAAGCTATTGCTTTGAAACTTGCAACAGTTGTTCACCATCATAAGCTGACCCTGAACATCAAGAAACATAACTCCATCCAGCTTTTTTCAAGAATTATTGCCCCTTTTGGACTTAGAAAATCAGTTTTCTTGGTTGAGTAATATGTTTGTCAGCTTTTCTCCTAAACTATCAAAGCTATTGCTTTAAAACTTGCAACACTTGTTCACCACCATAAGCTGACCATGTACAACAAGAAACATAACTCTGTCCTGCTTTTTGCAAGATTTATGGCCCGTTTTGGACTTAGAAAATATCAGATTTCTTGGTTAAGTTTTATGTTTAGGTCAGCTTTTCTCCTAAACTATTCAAGCTATTGCTTTAAAACTTGCAACAGTTGTTCACCATCATAAGCTGACTATGTACGTCAAGAAACATAACTCCATCCTGCTTTTGCAAGAATTATGGCCCTTTTTGGACTGAGAAAATCATGGGTAGGACAATTTTTCTATTATACAAAAAAAAAAAAAAAATCAGATGAGCGTCAGCACCCGCAAGGCGGTGCTCTTGTTTAAGTCGACTATTCGAAGAATAGGGGAGCTATCCTACTCGCCCCGGCGTCGGCGTGAGCGTCACGCAAATATTAAAGTTTGCGTACCACCCCAAATATTTTTAAAGTCCATTGAGATATTGCTTTGATATTTTGCATACTTGTTTACCATCATGACCCCAGTCTGTAAAAAGGAGGAGGCAACTCTATCAAGCATTTTGACTGAATTATGTCCCCTTTTCGACTTAGAATATGCTTACTGTAATGTTTAAATTTTGCGTATCACCCCAAATATTTTTAAAGTCCATTGAGATATTGCTTTGATATTTTGCATACTTGTTTACCATCATGATCCCAGTCTGTAAAAAGGAGGAGGCAACTCTATCAAGCATTTTGACTGAATTATGGCCCCTTTTCGACTTAGAATATGCTTATTGTAATGTTAAAGTTTTACTCATAGCTTATATTAGACTATCAAGCACTGAGAATAATCGAGCACGCTGTCCGTTGACAGCTCTTGTTCTTTCATTTTGGCAACACTTTGATATACTTGTTTCTTTTTTTACACATGCCTTTTGTATCTATACACACAACTGCAACAGGGGCTCCATGGAAACGTTTCTCTACGTCTAGGCATTGGTATAATGGATGGTGGACGTTCAGATGTACAAAGTTATACAGCAGATTTTGGAGCATAAAGGGTGTGTATGTTTACTTTTTCCTTCTTGTGGCAATACTTTGATACATTTGTTTTTAGCTCGACTATTCGAAGAATAAGTAGAGCTATCCTACTCACCACGGCGTCGGCTCGGCGTCACACCTTGGTTAAGTTTTTCGTACCAGTCCACATTTTGACAAAGTCTTTTGAGATAAAGCTTTGAAACTTTCAACACTTGTTTACCATCACCATGGCCAATTATAGGCAAGAGTACATAACTCCATCAAGGATTTTGGCTGAATTGTGGCCCCTTTCGACTTAGAAATCTTGGTTAAGTTTTTCGTACCAGTTCGTATTTTGACAAAGTCTTTTGAGATAAAGCTTTGAAACATTCAACACTTGCTTACCATCACCATGTCCAGTTATAGGCAAGAGCACATAACTCCATCAAGGATTATGGCTGAATTATGGCCTTTTTTGACTTAGAAATCTTGGTAAATATTTCGTACCAGTTCATATTTTGACAAAGTCTTTTAAGATAAAGCTTTGAAACTTTCAACACCTGTTTACCATCGCCATTTCCAGTTATAGGCAAGAGAACATAACTCCATCAAGGATTTTGACTGAATTATGGCCCCTTTTGACTTAGAAATCTTGGTTAAGTTTTCCGTACCAGTTCATAATATTTTAAGTGTTTGACATATGGCTTTGAAACTTTTATCACTTGTTTAGTATAATAGTCTCTATCTGTAGGAAAGAGTACATAACTCTGTCATCTATTTTGGCTGAATTATGGCCCTTTTTGGACTTTGAAATTGGTTCTGTTTTCATACAAGTCCACGTTTTGTAAAAACTATTTGACATATGGCTTTTAAACTTTGAACACTTGTTTATCATTATGATTTCCATTTGTAGGCAAGAGTACATAACTATTTTGACTGAATTATGGCCCTTTTTACCTCGACTATTCGAATAATAAGTAGAGCTATCCTACTCACCACGGCGTCGGCATCGGTGTCGGTGTCGGCGTCGGCGTCACACCCTGGTTAAGTTTTTCGTACCAGTCCACATTGCAAAATTTAGCGTTAGTGCTTAAATTGCCGCAAGATACTTTGTAGCTATCACGATAATATTCTTAACTTTCCAGAAAAGTTTTTCTGAAAACATAATCGCAATAAAGTATTGTTTTCAAGAGATACTTTTAATTTCCAGGAACTTCAGGCTATTGTATGGTGGCATAGCTATCACGATAAATTGTAAACTTTCCAGGAAATGTGTGCTTTTTTTCTCAAAACATTTCAGCAATACATAATATTTTCTAGATATTTTTATTTAGAAATCTATATTCTGAAAATGTTTTAGCGTAAAATTTCGAGTAAATGCTTGGAACAGCCACGAGATGCTCGGTAATATTTTAAACTTTCCAGCAAAGATGTGCATTTTTCTGAAAACATTATCGCAATAAATTAGTTATTTCTCGATATGCTTTTTATTTCCAAGATACTTTCGGCTTTTGCGATAAACTTTTCAGAAAAGTTCGAAATATCAAGATAATTTCTGAAAGTATCGAGAAAGCTTATCTTGCTAATAAATGGCAGTTGTGGGCACTAACACAAACGGTATCGAGAAAATAATGTAAATTATCGCAATAATATTTCCAGGAAACCTTCCATTATTGAGAAAATCGTTTCAGAAAACATTGCTTTATGAAGATAATCTTTTAAGTATCTTGATAGCTACCTAGCTATCTCGTGGCAGAAATATGCCACCATACTATTGAGATAAAGTTTTCAGAAAAGTAAAAAAATCAAGGTAATTGGTGAAAATATCGTGATAGCTACCTTGCTAGTAAATGTAGTAAATGGCACTTGTGGGCACTCACAGAACAAAATGTAAATTACCGCAATAATATTTCCAGGAAACTTTCGACTATTAAGATAATCTTTTCAGAAAACTACACTTTATCAAGATAACGTTTTTTTTAAGTATCGCGATAGCTACCTTACTATCTCATGGCCGATATATTCCACCATGGTAACCTTATTTTCAGAGGCATTATATTTTGGTCGTAGAGCGAATAGACGTTAATACCGTATTCGCCCCCTTTCCTATTTTTAGCGAGCTTCCCTCCTCGATCTTGTTAAGAAGTGTTATCGCTTGGTGGGATTGAGGGACGAAAAGAAGAAACAGCTCAATTCAGCCCTCATGATATGCAGACACATATCAAACTTGTATCATCTCACTCTAGCTACTGTGTATATCAATGCAGCTCATCAGCATGTCATGTGGCACCATTTTCGGAGATTCATTCCTTCCAACAAATGTACTCTTGTTTCATCTAACACTCTATCATGGTTTGTTCCCCCAGCATATGTCATGTGACATTATTCATTTTCAAAGAATATTGTTGCCTAACAAATTCCCTTTTTATCCATCCAAAGACTATCACTGGCGATTTATATAGGGTCATGTAATATTTTTTACTATTCACCGGTAAGCATTTCAATATATGTATAATAGTGGCTCATTTGACATTGACCTTTTATAACGTCATATTGTAACGTGTAAATAAATAGACTAATATAAAATTTTAGCGACAATTAGAAACTGGAAAATTCTTGCAATATCCACAACGGAACTATAGATGTCAGATGTCACTGTTTTAACAGCCACACGCTAAGGTATGGTAGAGACTATATATAATATGACTAAATGTATGAATATTTGTGTAATGTAGTGGTGAAAGATCATGCTGAACAAAGTCCATTAATTCGAATTTCTTGCTGAATCTTGTGCGTCGCATATCCTAAAAGTTTTCTTTAAAATACCTCCATATACGAATTGTGATGTACAATTCTTCCATTTGAGGAAGCCATTTCGGATGTGGATCTACCCAGGTGTCAGCTCGTGTCTGAAATAATGTCAAGATGGAAACCAAGGGTTTTTGTGAGAAATGTCTGACAAATGGCGATTTGAAAAACAATGACGTTTTGAAATATCCTCAAATATGATATAAACAAGAACAAGCGGTTATACTTCAAAACAAAATATCACACAATTTATTGACACACTGGTATACCACTGTACACAAAGCTCAACCAATGTTTCAGGTGGGTGTTCTGTTCACATTACTTATTTTACTTGACAAACTCTTCAGTAACAATAGCTACACCCAGCTGACTTAATTCATGTAGGTCGTTTTAAAGGCAGTAAATACTTTCCGAATTCATCGACCGTGTCCACTGCTACGCATGCGTGTACCGCCCCTTGTTTTCCCAGAAACACAGACTCGTCTTTGATTGGATAAATCGGCTGGTGCCAGATATCTGCATGAATTTGGACACCGAAACTTCCATCGAAATAAAAGGCGACAAAGTTTTCAAGTTTTATATCATCCCCAGGCAGAGCAAGCAAAGCAACAAAAGGATCTTTATTCTTCGGGAAGAAAACTTGACCACCATCTGGGTGATAGTTTGCCTCTCTGACGAGCACGTGCGTCCGATCTGAAGATGAAATATGTTTTGGCAGTCTGTCAGTTATAAAATCTCCGTCTTCTGTATCGTCAGTTACCATGGACTGATCTCCGACCCATTTGTAGGTTAATTCATCATTAATTAGAACACCGAGTGTACCTGTGCCAGGACATAGTCTACGCCAGCCTAAAATGGTGTTCTACATTCAAAGACAAGATAATATTTTGCTAAGATTATTTCAAAATTTAGACATTTCAAAAGAATGCGTTTCCATGTTCACACGTACATAATGACCTAATGGCGTCATCATCGTTAAAATATGCAATTAAATTATCATTTAAAGAAGAAGAACGGATGAAAAATAATGACAGAAAAATGGCTTATTATTCATTAGGTACAGATATTGGATTAATATATGATCGAGGTTTACATTTAAGGAAAGTGTTTATAAATGATATAAGCTTCTAGGCCTACAAATGTTAGTGGTGGTATTCAACAATAAACTTGATATTAAAAGGTTAATTATGCGAACAACAAAATTCGAAACTCATTTGTATGTGGAAATTAAACTGAAAATATAAAGTCATCAATAGTGCTAGACACTAAATCCATTTTTGAAACCTTAAGCATTTGTATACTACGACAGGTTCAGTTTATCTAGAAATTTCAAAATTCGATGATGCATTCAGAGGTTTTATAATGCATTCAATTGGACTCAATTGGATTATAAATTAAGATATCATTACATGTATTTTCTGAAGTCCTAAATTGATATCATAAAAATTATTTCAGAATATCACAAAAGAGAATATTCCGCGGACACCTCTTAATACGATTACATTTCTTATCCTTAATTCGAATTATTGATATTCTAACTTCGTTTTGTGAGATCTAAATTCAAAAAGCTCTCATCGTTTTGGGGTTTCCGCATAAACTTCCCGAATTTGCGCAATACTATCTCATTTCACAGAGTGGTTTGACATGATCCTCCCATAATATATTAGGCATTCGTATCAGTTGCTGTTTTGCTTTCGGTCGTGTAAAGGTGTTGTAAGTTAAATTTAGACCCCGTCGGTAATTTACATAGGGGTCACTTTACAACGTTGTAAATTGACCTCCTGGGTCATTTAAACATACTTGACAGACCTATGAAAATCTACATGTGTTGAAAAAGAATGTCATATCCAACAGAGGCACTGTTACAACCCTGTTATATTAATCAGAGGGACCTCCGTGGCCGAGTAGTTAAGATAGCTGACTTCAAATCACTTGCTCCTCATCGATGTTGATTCGAGGCTCATTCGGGACGTTGATTTCTTCCTGCTGGCTTACGGAAGGTCGGTGGTTCTACCCAGGTACCCTCTCTTATTGTGCGAAGCAGACAAGAACTCGACCTTTGTCAGAACATACTCAATAAATGTCTAGCTGACACGGAACCCCAAGCTGAGAGGGGATGGGTCATAGGATCCGCCCTCCCGACACACTCTTGATTTTGTCCCAAGTTATTTGCTTACTACCAGTGTAAATGAACCAAACAAAACAAAGACTGAGCACAATAATGTACAATTTGCGACCTTGACATTCAAGCTTACGCGTGACATATTGTATTGTTATCTGAAATGTTTGGTTCAAATGTCTCTCAGTACTACAAAATTTGCTAGTTATGGTCTCTTGGTAAACCTTGACATTTTAACCAGGGATAAAAGTCTTTGCACACTACACTTTCTCGTTAACTGGAATATCACGCTGCAGACATACGAAATAATACCCCAAACAACCACATTATACTGACGCCGGGCTGACCAGTCCTAGAACTGTCCTCTTAATGGGCGCAAAGCGATGCAGCTTCTAGTACCATTTTCGCGTCTTTGGAAAGTCCCGGCCAGGCAGCGAACTCACGACATGCCGCACTGAAACCGGGCGCTGTACAAGTATGCTACCAAAGCGGTATAGTATTATGGTAAAATTCAAGTTAATGTCAAGTTTATCAAATATACACTTATGCATTATAAGTTTTAGACGGGACGCGAACATTGAATTAAAATTTAAGTTATTTGTTTAAAACAAGAAGAAACATTTAATCATTTAATGGGAAATGACATGTTCATGGAATGATACCCTGGACTAGCAGAGGGCTAATAGACAAATATCATACTAAATGCTAGAAGGTCATTTTTGACAGAGCTGTACGTAGAACACCATGCGGCAACTGCTTCGTATCAATCACATAACAAAGTACTTAAATCGAAATGTATACTTAAACACTGAAGTATGAAAAAACATAAGCTCAAGTGCTTTTAAAATTATTTTGTAACGCCTTTTATAATCCATACGGTAATATTCATTATTCCTAGATGTCAACTTTAAAAACAGTGAATAATACATCAAACTGAATTTTCAGTGAAGCGATGATCGAGGCGGCTCAACTGGAGTACTACCGAGAACAAATCTTGACAAACAGGAAATGGCGACAATTGATGGATACCGAGAAAACATTCTATGAATCCATTATTAAATTCCTTCAGCAAAAAGAAAAAGAAAAGATGCAGTAAAAACTACATCTTGTTGGCTGGATGACTGTCAGAAGACTAGCTGTTTTATCGTAACAATGATGCTTCTCATGAAAGTTTTCGCGAAACGGAGCTTGAAGCAGACAATATCAAATACTTTTTCCGAATGTCATGTATCTACATTTTACGTACATTTGATACTACCTTTTGTTTCATATTTATTTAGAACATTTATGAAAGTCTCAATCATGTAACGTCTAATGGTTCATTACTCCACGGACGCTTGGAGCTCTATATCAATGAATATTTATGCATTGTCATATCCCAAACCACTTAATAGGGAATCGATTCTACAGGTTTTCGTCGCGAATCAAATTTAAAAATGTGTCCTTCCGGCACGTGCACAGAGCGTCTGACTTTGGATTTTTTGGAAGAATACGCGTTATCCTTGTGCCTAATAAGCGACCAAATAGACAGTTCTTTTCAAATTTTATGGGATGAGTTGAGTTCTTATTTCATATTATACTCTTCAAGAGATCTAACCTGCATATATGTTTATTGATTGAGCTTCAAAGACCTGTGATTACTCCCTTTTATGTCTTTGTGTAAACTTTTTGCAAGTTATTAATTGTTCATATTCAAATTTACCTTGTAAATAAATCACTATAATATCAGCTATAGAGTTACTACATACTGCTTGATAGCTGGCTGAATTTCATAAGAAACACATGGCTTATCATCCAATCATCATTTTATCTTATGAACTTGAAATGTGAACCAGTGCCCAATGTGGTTCTGGGACGATCTGTGTGTGAAAAGAATTGGAACCTCTTTGCATGATCGTAAGAGGCAACTAACAGGGTCTGAACTCCTGTTTTTTTTCTGTATCTGTGTGATTCCAGCTGATATAAAAGAATTGATTACATGCCTCATGTTTTTATTCCAATGTAGATGAGATGTGAAACCAAAATTTTGTGTCCTGTTTGGCAATTTATCGTATCTTCGAGACTTTCACGATTAAAAGCATGTGTCCAAATTTGATTATGGCAAATACAAACGTGTTGGATCAACTGGACTGTCACTAGTTGGCAGTATGGAAGTCAAAGTTATGGTTCAATATAAGATGACATTCTTCTATCGAGAACAAAAACAAGAATAAGTCGAATCCGTTACTTTAAAATGATCATACAATACTGTCTTTTATTTTCGATGTAGATCTCTTAAAGGGGGATGTTCATTTCCCAGGGAAACATATTAGCACTCCAGCATGTCAATTATTAATAGTCATCAGCAAATTGGATACTCGGTTAGTGGTCAGCCAGATATATTCGTCTTGCATATTAATTACCGTCAAATGTGTTTTATGGCTTAGCTTGGCGTTATCAGTACTTTCTTTTTTTAAGGATAAAAAAGAGATTGTGGGAACGATGCTTTTTGCTGTTGTAGTATTATTTTCTTTGCAATGCCATTCTCGCTATTACGTCTTTGGGGTCGTGTAGTCACTGTCAGTAAAACTTAATTCGTCAATAGTATATAATTGCTGAAACAAAATGCAAGCACCGAGTTGGTTATATTTCAATATATTATGGATGCATTTCATAAAAACATAGCATGATGTAGTCAATGATTAATTATATGATTTAATTATGAGATTGCTATAAGTATACGCTGGTCAATATCAAATCGTTAATGTTATGTGCATTGTCTGCAAATGTAAGTATATACGATTTTTTAAGTTAAATTAAATTTCGTACTAGATCATAAGTTGACGTACACTTTTGAGGATGAGACGGGGCGGTTCAACCTTTGAATTGGAATCATGCCGACTGGTAGGCATTTGATTCCGTGTCCATGTTAATAATGCAATATTATTTGGTATTCCGTTTAATAATATTATGACGGCAAATTTTTAATTTCTTTATAATTAAGTGAGTTCTTATGAATTTTATTTTAGAATAAATCTGCAGTATAAAATCCTCACAGTATAATGCATAGAATGAATTCAATACATCGGTCACACAAAGTGGACACCATGTAATGTCTTGGTATGAAACCTGGCCCAGGATTACAACAAATACTTCCACTCAACACTCGAATTTTATTTATATAAATGCGCTATTATTTGTCTAAGATTGCAAATGTAGATAAAAAGACCTATGGAATGTTTTAAGTGTATTGAAAATAAAATTTGGTACCTTTTTTGGCCAGGTTTACTAGTCATGAGGTATCTAGATGTGATTATTTAAAGTAAGAGCCACATTCTGCACTCAGGCTCTGGTAAATTACAGTTATACTATATAATTACAATGTACTGAACTATACTTGAACATGTAAAAGACCAATGTAAAAATCACATTTTCTTGCTCTCAAAATAGTGTCATTATGCACCTCAAAAGAGGAAATTTCACATTTTATTTTTGTAGCTGTATTAATTACAGGATTACATGTAAGTGATTATTGATGACAACCCTGCCGGTCAATTTTGAGTGATATTTTCAAAACAGGGTAATTGAAAAAAAAATGATTAAACAATCAAACAAACAATAATAAGAAAAACTATTTCTGATAAAAACCTAACTATTCGTCTCTATAGAAATTGTTTTTGAAATGCATAAAATAAAATGGAAATATCTCGTATATTATTGAACAGTTTGGTCCTTGATCACATACGTTCTGGCTGGGTACATACTGGCTACTTTGAGTTGTTCATTGTAAATATATAGTATACACGTTTAGTACATATTCCTGACTGATAGATAATCACAGCAGGCCAGATGGTCAAGCTAGAAATGGAGGGTCATAACCTGACAATAAGCTACATGCTATGACCACCAAGCGCTACGAACGCTTTAAAAGAAATAAAAAGCATTCACATTTTTTGGGGAATGCTTTACTTGTGCAATATCTTTGTAATATGCAAACTAATATGCAAACTAATATGCTATCAAACCGTCTTAATTGTGTTTAAAAGTGAAATGTAACTACTTATTTACATATAGTAACGAGTGATTTTACAACCTGTGTACCTAACTCATTTTGCATCGGAAAACGGTATTTTGTACTATTGGAGCATTCGTCGATTGCATAAATTGATTATGTTTGCCTATTATGGGTTTTTCATATACAGTGCACCTTTGTGGCACCTTTGTGAGACGATGTGTCGCTAAGATCAATCAATTCTGCGGCATGAGGATTCCATAGACAATCCCTTTACTTTCCAATGTTTCATAGTGCCTATAGATGGATTTCCAATTTGAATGTTTACCAATATCACACAATGTGAAGTTTGGCTCTGGCCGTTCAAATAATTTGTTTTATTTGTTTAGGGTTTAACGCCGTTTTTCAACAGTATTTCAGTCATGTAACGGCGGGCAGTTAACCTAACCAGTGTTCCTGGATTCTGTACCAGTACAAACCTGTTCTCCGCAATAACAGCCAACTTTCCCACATGAATCAGAGGTGGAGGACAAGTGAATGAAGTATTGCCTTGCAATACAAAGTCCTATAGTGGAAGGCATCTCATTTTCTCTACTGCAGTATAACATAATGAACTGATATCTGTCAATGATTTATAAACAGTAGTGTACTATATATACAATATATTATAATAAAACACTTGGATTATCAATTGCATATATATAAACCTACAGTTGTTTTCATATAGAATTTTTTGGCCGATCATAAAATGTTATCATATAAGTTATTTATAGTAACAACAAAGGGGCAATTAAGCCTTAAACAATTTATATAATATAAGTCCACAAGAAAGTCTTTACCAGGTACAAATAGGTCAAAATACACCTAAAATTGGATGTTGTACAACAGAAAAGTGTTCTCGATTTTTTCCTACGGCCAGTAATAAAAATGTTACAATATAATCTATATATAGTAAAAACGGACGTAATTCTAAAAAAGGGTGCCTAATGGTTGTGAACATTTGTGCCAAGTAATATCAAAATTCCATTAGGTGTCGACGTAGCCCAGTCGGCAGTTATTTGTCAGGGTTCTTGATTGTCCGTCTGGCCGTATAGATAACTGCAAAATCAGCAAAATATGTAAATATCCTACATATCTATTATCATATAAATAATGATATACAAACGTAACTTAGTACATCAATGTCAAGATATCAAGTGCAATGGAGAATAACACAACATCACATGTTAGAAATTGTTAGTACAGGGAGAAGTAGAAGTACGTAAATAGGGCAATAACGGGACATTAGGTCAAGATCAAGAATGAATAACAGGTAGTACATCTGATATTTAGATTTCATATTTTATTCAATAGCTTCAACCACTGGCACCAGAACAGAAAGAAAATGCCTCTGTGCATGTTATACCATACCCCTGGGTATTCTATAAGAACCATGGTCATGAAGGGGAAAATATACTAACTCGGTTCAATCGTACATTTCTCAACTTAAACGCGCAGTTCGGTGAAAGAGTACCTAGTATATTGAACAAGTGGTAATTTATCTTCCATCGTGCATCAATCTCATTGTCTCAATATTCCATATTGCTGAGATTATCAACATATTTATGCTTTCGTCAACGTTACAGAAAAAACTTGCGTTATCTTCCCTAATGAACATCCGGACTAGAGGTCACGGCAGTGTGCACATGTTTGGCAAAATGTAAACAAACAAAAACAGAATTTTAGAAAATCACAATTATACACTAAAACTCGAAATGATGAATGAAATTCATCTTGTATATGATCTTTAATTTGAAATCATACATTGGTCTGCATCTGTTTTGTTTATTTTATTCATTTAGCACATTTATGCTGCATTTTCACATTTTAGCGAACACGTGTAGTAAAATTATGATTGACATACATTTTCACAACAGCCAATCAGAATGGTTTTGTAATCTAGACCGGAACTTCACCAGGGCAGTTCAGTCAAGTTTTTTGTGTAACGTTGAAATAACTAAACTACACGTTGTTTTTCTAATATAAGATGTATTGAAGAAATGTGACCGGTACAAAATGGAAGATAAATTACCACTTGTTTGATATCCTTAGTACACATTTACCGATTTGCGTGTTTTAGGTATGAAATGCGCGATTGAAACGGGTTAGTATATTTTCCCCTTCATGACCATGGTTCTTATAGAATACCTAGGGGTAGGGTATAACATGTACAGAGGTATTTTCTTTCTGTTCTGGTGCCAGTGGCTTCAACTACAATGTAACAACAATTACAAGGCCAAAAGAAATAAAACGCGTTTCGCGTCCTATGACATTCTTTCCCAGGTTCGTGAAAAAGCTCCTGACTTTTCTTTACATCTGCCTAGAGTATACGATAAAAATAAAAACACAATATACAAAAGAATAATACATAGTAATAAAGTGTACATGCTAGCTGGGCTACAACTCGAAGTAAATGTGTACGTTACCAGAGGTAAGTGTAAACATATTACATAAACCATTAATCGAAACTATCTAGCAATGTAACAAAGTAAGTGGCACAGAACCCTAAGGGTGGCGAGATACTACACTAAGGTATCCGGTAGGTAAGTATTTAACTTACGCAGGTAAGTATTTCTACCAGAGGTATATAAGGTAAGAAAGGTAAGTATACATAATGTATGTATCAATTTTATTACCGTTTACAGTGACCAACGTGATTCAACCCTAAACAAGGTTATCACATATAAACTGCCTATGCTAAGGTTTTACAAACTAATACATACCGTACCTAAACAATAAGCTAACACATATTCACTCATACCTTTAAAAAATCAATACATTAAAACAATAAAAAGCTGGTATCGCTGAGGTCAGAAGTTGTTATGTTGGCTGACTATCATGTAGCTATCATGTCTTCCAATCGCCTGTTATCATCCATTTAGGTTTCTGTCACTTCCTGGCTTGCCTGGATGGTTTTGAGAGTCCTATATCTCCTGGATTACGTCTTATAGGTATGTAATATGGACGGGCGGAACGATCACTTCCCTGATCTACCCTATCGTTATCATCATTCTCTTGTAAAGAAACATCATTTGGTGTCGATTCCTCTTCTGAAATTCTTTCATCATTGGTTTCTTCACCAAGATTATCATGTCGATCCTGGTCCGGCTGTTCTATGCCAGGCCCATCTGTGAGGGCCATAAACGGAAAAGGGAGGTTTCGATGTAAAGTCCGAGACTTCTTCAATCGTGCGCCTTCCAGTTTGACCTCATGGACAGGCATGTCTTCTATAGGCTGGCGAAGAACAATGTAGGGAGTATGTTCCCATTTATCGGCAAGTTTCTGTTTACCGCGGATAGAGACGTTACGAATAACACGATTTCCTGGGTATAGGACAGAACAGCGTGCCTTTTTGTCGTAATGGGCCTTGTTTGTTGATGACGTTTTTGGGGCGATTTGACGGGCTTTTGCCTAGGCAGAGCGGAGACGATCGCGAAGCTTAACCACATACTCTGAATGTATGCCTGAAGACAAAGTGTCTGTAGGAAGCTCTAGAAAAGCATAAATGGCGAGTCTAGGATGCCTGCCAAAACATGAGGAAGTAAGGGGAAAATCCGATACTTTCGTGCCGTGTGGCGTTGTAGGCATGCACTAGACTCGGAACGTGAGCCTTCCAATCCAACTTTTGATGCTCCTCTTGGGTACCAGGCATCTTAAGCAATGCTGGTTAAACCTCTCGACCATTCCGCTGCCCATTGCGTGATATGGCGTGGTCCTGGTCTTTTCTACGCCAGCCAGACTACAAATTTCCTTGATTAGGGCCCACTCAAATTTTGACCCTGGTCACTGTGTATTCTGCCAGGAAATCCATAATGAACATCAAAGTTGTCAAACAGAATCCGAGCAGTTGTCTTTGCTGTCTGATTGCGAATAGGATTTGCTTGCTCATATCTACTGAACTGATCAGTTAAAACCAGGATGCTTTCTAATCCTCCCTTGGACCGTTCTTAGGACAAATAGTTTATGCAGACTATGTCCATAGGTGCCATTGACTAAATAGGTGTCATCTCAGCTGTGGTAGCGAGAGACTTCCGACGAATGCAGCGGTCACATTTCGGACACTGTCTGCCTGACACGAAACAGACCCTGTTCATGCAATGTTAACATTTGACTGCCAAGTGTGACCTTGACCTTTGAGCTAGGGGTCTGAAAGTTGTACAAGAAACATTGTCTTATTATGAGGTACATTTGTGCCAAGTAATATTAAAATCCCTACATAGATGACAGAGTTATGGACCGGGCAGGAAAAAAAACCCTTCCAATTTTGACCCTGACCTTTAAGCTAGGGTCCGGATTTTGCGCATGACACATCGTATCATCAGGAGGGCTATTTTTGCCAAGTAATATTAAAATCCCCTTTATGGATGACAGAGTTATGGACCGGACACTAAATTGCGGATGGACGGAAAAGCACATTTCTATAGTCCCCGAAACCGGTTTTCAAGCATTAGGGGACTTACTTACTAGGATGATTTACTTACTAATTAACTAACTTATATGCCATCATAAACCTGACAAAATGATCTAAATAAAGAAATAATCTGTGTGCGTGCGTTCGTGCGTCCGTGAACAAGGTCGCACTTGATAATCACAAGATCTAATGACCTGCTTTTTAATGTTTGCCTGTCAATGTAACATATATGGTAGAGGTCATGAAAATAAATATATTACTGTTTAGAGGAACCATTTAATTATACCATAGGAATTAATTTGTAAGTATAGAAGTCGAAAAGTGTTTCCGCCACTTAGTGTTTTAGATACATTAGAAAGCTAATTATCACAATAATCAGCAAATTCATTACAGTGTTTTTGTCTCATTAAAGTAAATGCCAGTTTCGTATTTATTTTAATTTGGAATACACGGATGTGGTTCAAGTGTGCGTACTTGAAACTGAAATGCTGAGCTATGTACAAATGAAAGTTACTCACTAAAGGATTAATATCTTACATTTACTATCACGTTGTTTAATAATTCACCTTGAAGCGTGTTCTACTACAGGCATACGTTTTTGTCTGACGCCTTTGGAAAAATTGATGAATTGCGACATATGCAAATCTATCCCTAATTTTATGCCATGTCGCCATTCTAATTTTCCCCGCTTGACCTATCTATGACGTCATCGCACGAAACTGTTATGATGAGATGATTAGTTGGAGTAACAAGCTTTTTATGCCAAAACGGGTCATCAATATCGTAGCACATACATAGATCTCTCGCACTGTATTACAGTCTAACCTGTCTTAAGTAGCCAGCCAAGGGAAGCAGACAATTTGGCCGCTAAAGCCAGGTGACCGCTGACCGGAGGTGTAGCCAGTATATGTATTTTTCCGACTTCTGACCAGTCTATAGCCTTTAGGCCCATTTCTTTTTGGGTTTTCCATTATTATTTTACCAGGATACAATGACGTGCATTTGCCTTCGCAATACGAATGGTCTTCTTAGCAATCTAAAACTCCGGCGTGTTTTTTTTTTACTACAAAAATTGTTACAGACAATTTTCCAACTTCAAAACAAGTTTGTTTACAATTTTCGCCATTTTGGTAAGGGAAGCTACTCTCGGCGCTTATTGTCTACGCTAAATCTAAGATTGCCGTTACGTTCCGTAAAAGATAGAGTGGTTTATATTTTTTTTCAAACACAATTAATTTCGTATAAATTTAATAGTATTTTGATGACAGAAGTATAAAAAAAATCACAGATATTATGCTACTAATTAGTTATCGAGTATTATCTTTAACCGAGGTCAAACTGTGAACAACAAAATTGACACGAGGTGACACGCTAATTACCGATAATTACTGGCCATTTGATCATAACAAAAGGGGATTACACCTTTGGTTATCAGTTTTAATTGAGAAGCTCATGTCATTTTGTCGTTCCTGTGGTGAAGTCCCGCGAAACTTAGCAACCACGTGCTTCTCAAAATCGGGTATCTTCGGCGATTATTGCCTAAAAATAATTGGTTTTGAAAGAAAAATGGCCGCTGAAAGGGGTCAAATACGGCAGTCGGGAGGCAATTTCGGTGGCCGCTGGCCGCGGACGGCAGGTGGCCGCTGAATAAAGTGATAAAATAGAGGAAAATCCGTCGGGGGCGTCATAAAATGGCCGCTGAACGGAGGTGACCGCTGATCGGAGGTGACCGTTAGTACAGGTTAGACTGTATTTTTAATAAAACGGACGTTAGTTAAATACAATATCAAAGATGTATTAGGCTAAATACATTTTCGTAATTTTAGATATGACTAATTACCACACATGATCTATGCATATATATTTAAACAGAACTGCATGTTTGTTTTAAACACTGCTTATTTATGAATGCTTATATTTTGTGAAGTGGCTGTTACAAACAACTTTAGACATTACGTGTGATTGTTACATACACAACTAGTTTACAGTTACTTTATATAGCCAAATTAAATATATTTGATGAGAATTTTCTAGATTAAAATATTTGATTTAATATTGTGTTAGTAAAAGATAAATATACGTCATGTTTAAAGTAATGTGGAACAAACAAATTGCTTTGATAAAGTCCTTTATGCCGCAACTTTTGAGAAACGCACCCAGTTTATATTTCATATGTTTATTTATTTAAATATATATTGGTTATTTAAGTCCCATCTAATTACATTGCATATTTCAATTATAACATTATATTACATATAACAATTCTACTAACAATTATAAGAGACAAGTATAAACAATGTACGTATTAAAGCAACATAATAACACAGGATGAGAGACATTAAATATTAGTAACCGTAAATAATTAAATAATGTCAGGTCATATAACAATCTAGTACAGCCCATAACCACACCCTATAAACGACTGTAGCCCCCTCTTCCTCTTGCGAGTGATCAAAACAATAAACTGACAGCTAAAAGTTAAAAAATAACATTTTAAAGTGACTGATTTGCTTTGAAGGTATGTATATTTACATTTTATTGGAAGCTGAACATGATTTATTTCTGTCTTTAATGTGTTAGTCTGATGACAGGTAGAATTATAGCAAAAAACTTGATTGATCACTGATTTTGTCCAGAATTATACATTGTCGGCGTCAAAAGTACTTATTTTCTTGCTTGAAGAATGACCTACATGTAAATTTCACTGTTTCATGGCTGAAGAAACAATACTAGTTTGGTAAAATACAATAAAATCATTGATAAATTCTCCAATATGTTCATACCCGTCAATGAAAGAAGATTCGGTGTTATTTCCTGATTGTATGCGTTCTTGCTTAAATACTGTACAAGTCCTTGCGAGTTTCGTAAAAAGACTGTATGCCTGTTTGTGAGTGACTTCTTTATAAAATATCGGCGTTTCCTATGGTCCTGTAGTACTTCTTCATAATTATAACCCGCAAACAAAGTTTGAAGGAGGGTGGAATATAGCAGTCAACATGCGGTCTGTCTGTTCGGTCTGTTTGTATATGTGTCCTCATATATTTGGTTGTGCAATTACTTCAATGCTATTACACCTACCTCTTTCAAAGATTACGTACAAACATCGGCAATATGTACTTAATGTCCATCTTATTATTTTCCTTTTTCTTTTTAAAGTAACACCTAAAAGTGAAACATGGTCTGCTTTTTTTGTGTCAGTGCCGTAACTTCTTCATGCATTAAGGGATTTTGAAGTAACTTGGCACAAATGTTCACCATCATGAGACAATAATTAGACAATGTGTCGCATACAATTCTATACTTTCTAGAATTTCAAACCATTGAAACCAGTATATAATCGCAACTACAATTAATAAGATGTGAAAATATGAACAGTGAATGGGGTGATTTGGAGTGAAACGGCGACAGACTGAATCTACTAATCCTTTGTGAATCGCTTTCTTGATAGCGTCACACAGTAAACAGCATTATTTTAGTTTTGTCTTTGTATTTGCCATAAACACACGAACTTTAACATGAAACTTGTCTTATTTTACTGAAAATACATTCTGCGAATGAAATAAGTTCCCATTTTACAAGCAGAAGTGCCATTAGAGGAAAACCTAACCTGAGCAAGAAGTGCTCAAGGTGAGCTTTTGTGATTACCCTGTGTGCGTCGTCCTCGTCCGTCGTCAACGATTTGACTGTTAACACTGAGAGGTCACACTTTTGGTCCAATCTTAATGAAACTTGGTCATAATGTTACCATCAATAGAATCTTAGACGAGTTTGATATTGGGTAATCAGTGCTCAAAAACTAGGTCACCAGGTCAAATCCGCAAGGACAGATTCCTGACGTGTTATCACTATCAAATGTAAATTATTTCTAACCTGAGAAATAGCAGTAAATCTTGACAGGTAGTAATCACGACGGCTGTACTACTCGCGCAAGGTATTTATAACGATAACATGTTTATGTTATTATTGAGGAAGGGGGACTCGGGTAGTTAAACCATTAGGCCATTCGTGACAAAATAGTTGTACTACTTTTGAATCATGTTGACTGGTTTACAATGAAGTAAACTCTGAATTACTAATAAGGACTTAATCGACTTTCCCGGTAATGTTTTCGTTATCCTTTTCTATTTATACGTTTATTCGCAGGATACTTGCGGGTGAAATAGTTCTTTTTTAAAAATCAGAGGATCATTTTGTTGCAGACGGACAGACAGACGGGAGTCAACCTAAAGTCCCCTCCTGTCTCATCTCATATTTATTTTAAAATCGTCAGATAACCGTGATTGCCGTAGGGAATCGACGGTTTATTTCTTGCATGAAATAGTAGGGACCCTGTTTATACTTTCAGTTTCTAATTCGTATTTTATGATAGTATATGCTGTGACAGGATGGACGTACCGGGGACAATAACTATCAGAACAAATCAACACCCATTACAATATTTACAAATTTATTTACAGAAAATGATTATTTACAATGAATAAATGAAAAGTGAAACAAAAATCTTATTATAAGAAAGAAAGAAAAAATCTGAGCTCAGTAACTCTTTTGTGAAGTGTAAAGTTCTAACACTGACTGTTCGTTGACACAGATGTTTCCGTTAACTTTGAACATTAAGTAGCACAAAAATACAAAATATCTTCAAATAAAGTCCCTTTAAACCGTGAATACGTTGACTCCGTTTTGGCTCCCTATGATGGTAGGTGATTGCATCCCTGAGCTGACTTCAGAGGATCACAAAAATCATCGTCTTTGCAGTTTACGGCACAACCATGGGACAAAAGCTCTGCGCTGGGAAAATCACATCCAGGCGAGTGAAGACAAATGAACCTCGGGTATTGTACTTCCGGGTCGTGACAGCATCACCAGGTAAAAGTTGTCTGGTGGAAGAAGCTAAAATATATAACATATGGTAAGCACCATAGCAAAACAAATAAGTAAGGGCATAAAACTGCTCCTTTGGGTACACCATACCTCCATAGGCTCCCATAAATAATATATCAGTTTGATGTAAATTCTTCTAATGTCGAAAGTGGTGTGCACTAGGCATATCTAGTCCAGTCTATTTGTAGGGTAATGTCCCGTCAAATACTAAATTTCATGGGACTCACGGCTTATGTGTGTACTCTGATTATTTGCATTTTCACGGGAATCACATTATAGCCGGGAAATTTGACTACTTTGGCGCGGATTGAAATTTACAACGTAAGGCCCGTTATAGTGGTTTTGGGGATAAAAACATAAGTTACTGAAGTTTATAAAATACCAACTTTCTTGTTACTGAACCGAATTTAATAAAATTTACATGGAAATTCAACTTATGAAATACAGAAAAACATGAGAGGTATTTTATGCGTAAAATCTGACATTTACCTCAAAAACTCAAAAATTTACAAAAAGATGATGCAATACCTGTATTTACACTACAGATACATTGAGGCCCGTATGTCAGTTTGTGACATATGTGTGTAAAACCAACACCGAATACTTGCATGTAAACGACGCTGAAGCATTCAATTAATTATTTAATTAAGTAGGATAGCGAGTCACAGACACTCCATCCCCACCCCCAATGGATTAGTACAAGTATCGCACGAAGGGTTAGACATTAAATGACATTATAAACATGACGACTGATCAAAAGAGACAATTTTGTTTGCATTTAAAATTTCATTGACGCCTTTAAAAGACATAAATCGCCTACTGTACTCGCAA